>NC_032025.1:9123021-9143445 GCF_001865875.1 Lupinus angustifolius | reverse complement strand
CCAAACACAAAAATAAAAATACAAACAAATATATACAAAATCGTGCCTATATACAATACACTTATTCCATATACATTTCATCCAATTTTCATACACAAAAACGTTGACGTTAATAAAAAAATTCTATTCCGCGAGTCCAATTAAGTTTCAGGCAAGAACGATCGGCAAAGAAAGCAAACCACCCCCTGGAGGTTCGCATCAAGTCCACTCCACATCTCAGTAATGTGCTGTGATTGCTTAATCGGTAAGGTCCTAATAGACAATGGCTCTTCATTGAATGTCATGTCGAAAAAGACATTTTCCAGGCTCCCCTTGGATTCCACATAGATAGTGCCAAGCTCAATGATAGTAAGGGCGTTTGATGGATCGAAGAGTGACGTCATGGGAGAAATAGAGTTGCCCATAAAGATAGGGCCCTGTGTTTTTCAGATTTTATTCCATGTCATGGATATTAACCCTTCTTACAGTTGTTTGTTGGGAAGGCCTTTGATCCATGCATCAGAAGCTATACCCTCTACTTTACACCAGCGGGTAAAATTCATAAGAGATGGGAAACTACTGACCATTATGGGGGAGGAGGACATGTTTATATCGAACCCCTCTAGAACACCCTACATCGAGGCGATAGAAGAGGCTCTCGAAACCTCCTTCTAAGGACTCGAGATTGCCAGTGCCTCCTTGGGAATGAGGGAATGTAGACACTAAGACACCAAGCTTCGACGACATCGTCGTTGATGGCTAAAGTAATGCTGAATAAGGGTTACTAACTAGGAAGATGACTTGTAAAGTTTGGTTAGGGAATTGAAAATATGGTGGTGCCGCAAGGCATAAAAGGGCAGTATGGTCTAGGCTACAGGCCTACTCGGAAGGACTGGGAAAGAGTTGCTGAAGAAAAAAAGAAGAAAAGATTGGCTAGACCAGGACAGTCTGAATACGCGACTGGAGGTATTCTCATCCCACACATCAGTCAGACCTTCATCAGTGTTGGATTTGCGTATGGGACAATTGCTATGGTGGAGGATAATGATCAAGAAGACCTTATCGATTACATGATGCAATGCCCTCTAGGAACCCTGCTCAGCAACTGGACAAAAGAGGTTGTGTAACCACAAGTATTTTATAAATACATGTAATAAAAATACTTGCGATATCTAGTGCTATTGACTTGCTTTTCATTTCCTTTTTTAAGACATCTACTTGTATTTCCATATAGTACAAGCAATAAACTCAATAAATGCATTTCATATATCATGTCTCATTTTCTCTATAATATTTTATTCCTCACACACACACATTACCCCAAAACAAGCAAAATAAAAATGAAAAACAATGAAACCAAGATTAAAAAAAACTAATCATGCCATCCACCCCAATGCAGATCCAACGACAATCCCAGAAATAATAACCATGTTACTAGCCACTCATACAGTTATGACCATTTGGTCAGTTTAATCGATGAGGAAGACGGTGATTAAAAGTGGGAAGCCCCACCTGAGCTATTAAGGCTAGTTGAGCAAGAGTCCATAGAAATTGAGCCACATGAGGACCCTATTCAACTGATAAATATGGGAACAGAGGATGATAAGAAGGAGGTGAAAGTGGGTACCCTAATGAAAAAGGAAGAACATGAAAAGATAGTCCAACTTCTACACGAATTCAAGGATGTCTTTGTCTGGTCGTATAGCGACATGCCCGGATTGGATAGAAAGATAGTGGAGCATAAACTACCATTAAAGCCCAATTCTTATCCAGTCAAGCAAAAGTTGCAAAGAATGAGACCAGAAATCTCCCTAAGGGTGAAAGAAGAGGTCGAGAAATGGTTAGAAGCCAAGTTCGTAACAGTCTCCACATATCCCGGGTGGGTAGCTAACATCGTAGCGGTACAGAAAAAGGGAGGCAAACTCAGGATCTGTGTGGACTATCGAGACTTGAACAAAGCTAGCCCTAAGGATGACATTCCATTACCCCACATAGATGTCTTGGTCGACAACACTTCAGACCATGCTCTTTTCTCATTCATGGACGGATATGTTGGTTATCACCAAATCAAAATGGCACCGGAGGACATAGAGAAAACTAATTTTATCACCCCGTGGGGGACCTTTTGCTATAAAGTCATACCTTTTGGCCTAAAAAATGCCATGGCCACATACCAGAGAGCCATGGTGACTTTGTTCCATGACATGATGCACAAGGAAATAGAAGTCTATGTGGATGACATCATATGCAAATCTAAGGTAGAAGAGGAACACGTAGTGAATTTGCGAAAGCTTTTCGAACGACTCGGGAAATATAGTCTCAAGTTAAATCCTACAAAATGCAGCTTTGGAGACAAATCAGGTCGAGTTCTGGGCTTCATTGTCAGCAAAAAGGGGATTGAAGTTGATCCTGAGAAGGTAAAAGCAATTATCGAGATGCCAGCCCCACGAACGGAGAAAGAAGTCAGGGGTTTCCTAGGACGATTGAACTACATATCCATATTCATTTCCCAGTTGACCGCCACATGTGAAACCATCTTCAAGTTGTTAAGAAAGAACCAACCCATAAAGTGGAACGATGATTGCCAAAGAGCCTTCGAGAGCATAAAGTAGTATCTGACAAGTCCCCCGATATTGATGCCTCCAGTACTCGGACGACCTATGATAATGTATCTAACAGTATTGGATGATTCTATAGGATGTGTGCTAGCTCAACATGATGAGTCAGGAAGGAAGGAGCAAGCCATATACTATTTAAGCAAGAAGTTCACCGATTGTGAAACAAGATACTCGTTGTTGGAACGCACCTGTTGTGCACTAGTTTGGGCATCCCAACGTCTGAGGCAATACATGTTAAGCCATACAACCTGGTTGATTTCCAAAATGGACCTAATCAAATACATCTTTGAAAAAACCATATTAATAGGGAGAATCGCTAGGTGGCAAGTCTTGTTATCAGAGTATGATATAATGTATATGACACAGAAGGCAATCAAATGTAGTGTTCTTGCAGATTACCTTGCTAATCAACCCATTGAGAGGCATGGGTCAATGCACAAAGAGTTCTCAGATGAGAATATAATGAATCTATCATCAGGAAAGTCAATAAAAGAAGAAGTATGGACACTGGTTTTTGATGGAGCAATCAATACACTCGGACATGGAATAGGGGCTGTGCTTGTTTCCCCAGAAAACAACTTTACTCCTATCACTGCCCGATTATGTTTTGACTGCACCAACAACATAGCTGAGTATTAGGCGTGTGCCTTGGATTTACAAGCAGCTTTGGAAAGAAAGGTTAAAATAGTAGAGGTCCTCGGAGATTCTTCCTTAGTCATCCACCAGCTGAAAGGAGAATGGGAAACTTGAGATGGCAAATTGGTACCATACAAAGAATGCATACAGAAAATGATGGAGCAATTCGAACAGATCCGCTTCTACCATATCCCACGTGATGATAATAGGCTAGATGATGCCTTATCCACACTTGCTTCAATGTTTCACATAAATGGTGATGATCAGCCAATCATAAGAATAGAAAGTAAAGAGCAACTGGCTTATTGTTGTGCTATCGGAACAAGTGAAGATGGAAAACCTTGGTATAATGACATCAAGAAATACCTCCAGAGAAAGGAATACCCTCGAGAGGCCTCCAAAACTGACAAAAGAACATTAAGAAGATTAGCCATGAGTTTCTTTCTAGATGGGGACGTTCTTTACAAAAGGAATCACGACATGGTACTTCTTAGATGTGTGGAGGAGAAAGAAGCAGAGATGATCCTCAAGGACGTCCACGAAGGATCATTTGGAACACATGCAAATGGACACGCTATGGCCCGAAAGATCTAAGAGCGGGATATTTTTGGTTGGCAATGGAGACAGATTGTTGTGCGTATGTGAGGAAGTGCCACAAATGCCAAATATACGCAAACAACATAAATGCTCCACCTAACCCCCTCAATGTCCTATCGGCACCCTGACCATTCTCCATATGGGGAATGGATGTGATCGGACCCATCGAACCAAAAGCCTCTAATGTACATCGCTTCATCCTCGTGGCAATCGACTACTTCACCAAATGGGTTGAAGCATGCTCATATGCTAGTGTGACCAGAAAAGTTGTGCTCAGATTTGTCAAGAAGGAGTTGGTGTGCAGATACAGGCTGCCTAGTAAAATCATTACAGACAACGCCACTAACCTGAATAATAAGATGATGACGGAGATGTGTAATGAATTCAAAATCAAACATCACACTTCCTCACCTTATCGCCCTAAGATGAATGGAGCGGTAGAAACAGCAAATAAGAACATCAAGAAGATTATTCAGAAGATGGTAGTAACCTATAAGGACTGGCATGAAATGTTACCTTTCGCCCAGCATGGGTATCACACTTCAGTCCACACCTCCACCGGGGAAACACTATACTCATTGGTGTATGGGATGGAGGCAGTCCTCCCCGTCGAAGTGGAGATCCTTTCCCTCAGGATTATGGCAGAATCAGGGTTAGAAGAATCAGAGTGGGTTCAGGCCCGGTACGATTAGTTGAATATGATAGATAATAAGAGGTTGGCTGCAATATGCCACTGTCAGTTATACCAAAAATGACTTATGAGAGCATTTGAAAATAAGGTTCGTCCATGTTACTTTCAAGGAGACCTGATGCTTAAGAAAATACTCCCATTCCAAAAGGACCATAGAGGGAAATGGACCCCCAAACTATGAAGGACTATTCGTCGTAAAGAAGGCATTCTCAGGAGGGGCACTAATACTAACTACTATGGATGGAAATGACCTACCCCTGTCAGTAAATTCTGACGCTGTGAAGAAGTACTATGCTTAGGAGACCTTTCCACACACAAAAAAAGAGACAAGAAAAAGTAGAAAAGAAATGAAAAAAGTAAAAAAGAAGAGTATTAGTGTATTGATCACGCACATCCTTGCATACCTTTGCATTTTAAGGAGAATGATGTAACAAATAAATCCATATGCTATAAATTCTTAGACAGTTCTTTCTAAGGACACAAGGCCTCCTTGTTATTACCCAAACATTATTGAAGATACCCCTAGTCACCCCATTTGAACTAGACAATAAAGAGAGGAGTTTTTTTTAAAGAACCATAAAGAATTATATAACCGGGGAAAGGGTAGTATTCCAACTTATCATATTGAAAGTAGAGCAATCGAGAATCATAAAAGGCCCGCCAAGAAATAAAGGTCTTAGGAAAAAGTTAGGGCAAAGAAAAGTAGACACCAAATAAACGTGTAATTCTCTAAAAGCAACAATAGTAAAACGTTGGAAGTAGGAAAAGGAGAAAGAGGAGATGGATGGTGGGAAACACATTTTGAGCCTTATACCTTTGTCTTTCAAAACAAAGTTTAGCCAGACCACAATACAAGTTTAAAAAGTCCTTGTAGAAGATTGATCTGTCTAAGATTTATGTCAGGATAAAGAAAGTTGACTCCAAGAAAAACTCAAAATTATCATTTGCATGTCATGTTCAATACAAAAATACTCTAAAAATGAATAAAGAAAATAGAAAATGATGAAACCCATTAGGTCAAAACCCCAAAAGGGCGGCCTAAGCAAAATTTAGGGATACAAGTGGAAATTATCTCATGAGTATCTCATGTAGCATAAAGCGGACATTGGGACAAAGTTGTGGATGATATTCGAGAAGGCAAAGAAGGATATATCGGAGGTCTATACGGCAAATTCATCCTCCAGGGTCTGCAAATTGGGGCAATTTTTGGAAACAGGTAGAATTCACCTTGAAAACTAGGGTAAATCTTTGAGCATAATTCATTATGATGTGCTAGAAAATTTTGGGGTAGTCATAGACTGTATGAAGGCAAACTAACATGGGTGTTATTCAAAATCATTGCGCACCATTTCAGCCCAAAATCCAAATATAAGCTTTGTACTCATCTTGGTTGATATATGAAGTAATTTTTGCATAATATAGATAGGAGTAATCACAATTTGATGGACTTGAAGAAATTTCTTAACCCATAATGAAGTGAGTATTTGCTATTGAAAAAGTAACACTTCCGTGAGTGTCTCAAAGCAAATAGTTTCAAATTCCCATTGTTAGTTGCTATTCAAAAGGGATCAATTCTTTTATTACCAAATATGGTTTTAATTTGAAAATCTTGTACCCGTGGGTAATTAATAGGATATCACCACCATTTCTTCCAAATTACACGTGTGAAAAAGTAGGCTAAATAACAATTGGACTAAGCAGCAGGAATTTGGCGTTAAAGGGATGAAAAGGTCACATGTTAATTACTAAGGATTATCTTAATTTGAAAGACCATATTTGTTTTCACTAGTTATTAGAGGCTTAACAACCTAGCTTTCAAACATTGCATATTCGGAATTGGCTAATAATAAAGAGCATTGAAATTTGATTAGTAGAGTATAACAGTTAACATTGAAAGGATAAATCAAATTTTGAATATGATTTTTTATATATAATGGCACGTGTGTTTGTAAGTATATTAATATGGCAAGTTTCAAACCTATAGTATCCTTATTTGAATGTAATGACGTTTTAAAGCAAATAGTGCTATAATTTAGGACATTTATTTTGCTACACCACATATCATCAGGGGGCGTTAAAATCATGTTGTAAATCTGAATCAAGGGAATCAAATATTCCTCCTTAACTGCCTCTAATACCTTAAAGGGAAGGATTTCCTCTTTTGCTATAAAAGGTACCATGTTCATACATAGCATGACAGAGAAAAAAGAACACTTGATATAAGTAAAAAGCAACTCAAAGAAGGAAAACTAAGGCAATAAAACAAGAGATAGGAAGTACGAATAGCGGTAACAGTAAGTAGCATCAGTGCTGGTACATATAAATAACAAGAAATATATACATCTAGAAAGGGACCAGGGGATACTTCAGCTCTCAACCAGTTGCACAACATTGGAGTGCAAGAGACAGGTAAGTATAAGGCAAGCAATAGCAGTATCTGCAAATCCAGGTTAGTACTTGCTACTGCATCCTTAAGAATCCTCATCTAATATCATTCCAATTGTTAAGAAAGATTCAATAAAATCACATCTATAAGCATGTTTTGCTATTTATAACATAGATACTCATATCATAAACAACCTATGCACTCAGTAATCACAAGTTTGCTAGAACTAAAAAAAATACAAAAAACAAAAAGCGTTCATAAACAGCCACCCCCTATGTCCATAAGCATTTTTTTTAATCCTCTAAAAAACCAAAGACATCTAGCTATCTTAACCAACAATGTGTTTTTTTTATAAAATTAGTAAATGAACCAAAACAATACTCTGCAAGTTTGCTATTCTTATATACAACAAATAAAAGGAAACAACAATCTTAATTAACACCACAACGAGGCTTTGCGAAGTTGATTATTTTTTTACCCGATTTATATTACGTTAAAACTCATCACACCCCAAACGAATCAATGGCTGGTCCAAACCAGAATGGATAAGTGAAGGCCATATGTACCCCCCATAAACAGTGATGGGGGAAGCCGTAAGCGTCACCGAAAACGCATATGGGACCATTTCGGTCCCACGAAGAGGAAGGATGGTCGAGTCTTACCTACGTTTAAGAGATGTGGTGGGAGGTTGATGGAGTACCGGGAATCTTTCCGGCATGATGACCGAAGGAGAAGAAGTTGGGTCTGCCTTAACAGCCCCTTGCTGCAAGACGCGACTACCACTATGACGACCGGAGCCTCGCCCTTTGTCTTGGCTTCGAACGGCAGCGCTGACGCCTTCCCCCATCAGAGATCACTGTCAAGGTCTTCATGGAGGTGGGTGCTCCAAGCTTAGAACCCTTCCTCCTCAATCCCCTTAATCCCTAACCTAAACAAATGGAACTCATATTCAATAAAAAATGAGAATGCCAACTTTACTAAGCCTTTTCTTTTTGGGACATATTCATGCTAAATAAAAGCCTATCTAAACGTTTGGCAACAAGATATATATTCGTTCTTTTAGCTATGTTATTTTCCAAGTTTTACATAAATTGAAGATAGTAGAGTTAAAAGATGTTTTAAGTGGACATATTTTACTGAGGATTCAATAACGAGGTTATGAATCGTGTTGCATCTTTCTATCCATTCGAGCCAAGAAGCAGTTATGGTCATTAGTACTATCTCTATTATTTATCAAAGTGGAGAGAATGTAAGCAACCAATTTCAACTCTTCGTTTATTAATTCCCCAACTAATTTAAGCATTTTTTGTACACTTTTAATCCATTAAAATTATTCAAATTAACATTTTTTAAAACCAGAACTACGTAGTCTTGATTTCCCTATTGCACTGAGGAATATGTAGGAGCAAGCTAAACTTGTCAGACACAAAAAAAAAATTATTTTTGTTTTAAGTAATTTAATTTTTAATAGATCAAGGGTATTTAATTCATGCAATTAGTTAGAGTACCATTTTATTATGGGCGAATGAGGTGCTAATACCTTCCCCAATTCGTAATTGACTCCCGAACCTGGATATCGAAGTCCAAAGCCCAATGTGATTGGGCCAAAAGATTTTTCTACATATTTGACCGAAAAATGTAGTGGCGACTCAAACAAGGACGTGCAGCCAAAAATTAGCGTGTGACACACACTTTAGAATTTCATTTGCACACAACTTTCTTGTTATGACAATATCTGATATTTTACAAAAACGTTTTAGGCTTATATCTCATTTTTCTCAATGAAAGCTTAAAAATGTGCTTAGCAATTTTTTTAATAATGCAATCTTTGTCAATTATTTTGTTTAGCCAATTCAATTTGGTTTTTGAGATTATTGTTTAGATTTTATGGACAAACACATTACTTTCCACATATTCATCAACCATGTTCCCCATCTTTAAATGATGGTTTGTCCTCAAGCCAATGAAAAATAATAATATGGTTTGAAAAGGAGATGTTTGATGAATATGGAAAATTAGTAAAAACACAACTAAACTTAAAAAATTGTAAACAATTAAAACACACAACATAATTCAAACTAAAATTATAACAAGAAAGCAAATTACTAACCAACCACTAGGTTGCCTTCCAGTAAGTGCTCGTTTAACGTCAATAGCTTGACGCCTATTTTTTCATTTGTGGAGGTTATTTTGATGCATTTCCATTAATGGAGCCTGATTCGTAATCTAGGTATGGTTTTAACCTCTGTCCATTCACAATCCAAGTTGTTTGAGACTTTGGATCTTCCAATTTAATTTCTCTATATTCTTTAATATTCTTTAATATTCTTGAACACAAATGGTCTTGGCCATCTGGTTTTAAATTTTCCAGGGAGCAATTTCAATCTTGAATTGAACAAAAGCACCTTTTGACCCTCCTAAAAATCTTTTCTTCGAATTTTAGAGCCATGGTACTTTTTAGCGAATTCTTTGTACAATCTTGAAGATTCATAGGCTTGGAACCTCATTTCCTCTAGATGATGTAATTGATTCTTTCTTTTTATTCCATCATCATTTAAATCAAAATTTAAGAACTTAAGAGCCCAATAGGCTTTATGCTCCAATTTAATAGGTAAATGACAAGCTTTGCTAAAAACAAGTTGGTATGGAGTTTGGCCTATTGGTGATTTAAATGCAGTTCTATATGCCTATAAAGTATCATCCAACTTTTGTGACCAGTCTTTTCTTGAAGATGAGACTTTATTTTCTAAAATTCGTTTTAGTTCTCTGTTGGATACTTCAGCTGGCCCATTGGTTTGTGGGTGATAAGGTGATGTTACCTTATGTCTAACATTATAAAATTCCAAAACTTTGTGTAATTGAGAATTTACAAAATGAAATCCCCCATCACTTATGAGTACTGTTGGTGTTCCAAAATGGGTAAAAATATACTTTTTCAAAAACTTTATAACTGTTTTTCCATCCACTTTTGGTGTTGCTAATGCTTCTACCCATCTAGAAACATAGTCAACAACCACCAAAATATATTCATTTGAAAATGATGATGGGAAGGACCCATGAAATCAATGCCCCAACAATAAAAAATTTCTATTTCTAATATGTTTTGCAAGGGCATTTCATTTCTTTTCCCAATTCCACCAAATCCTTGGCATACATCATATTTTTTAACAAAATTTCTGGCATCTTTAAAAATGTTGAGCCAGATAAAACCATATTGGAGAACTTTCGCAGCAATCCTTTCTCCATTGTAGTGTCCTCCGTAGGCTGAATTATAGCAATGCCATAAGATTTTCTGAGCCTCTTTTGAATTCACACATCTTCTGATTATGTTGTTGGTTCCTTCTTTGAACAGGTACGGCTTGTCCCAGACATAGTGATTGACCTCCTTGAGAAAATTTTGTCTTTGCTGATAATTGAAGTGGTCAAGAATGATTCTCGAGGCTTTGTAGTTGGCTATATCAGCAAACTATGGTATGTCTTCAATGAGAAATAGCTTTTCATCTAGGAAGACTTCAACTATTTATTTTTCTCCTTTTGTGACTTATTCATTGATTAATCGTGACAAGTGATATGCTAGGAGATTGTCTTTTCCACTTTTGTCACAAATTTCTAAGTCATATTCCTGCAAAAGTAACACCCATCATATTAACCTTGGTTTGGAGTCAAGTTTCTTTAAAAGGTATTTGATTGCAGCATTATGACTAAAAACAATAATTTTGGCATCAATCAAGTAACTTCTAAATTTTTCCAATGCAAATACAATAGATAGCATTTTTACAGTTGTGGCATAGTTAAATTGTACCTCGTTTAAAACTTTGCTAGCATAATGTAATGCATGGAACACCTTCTCCTATATCTGTCCCAGGACTGCACCAACTGCGTAATCACTTGCAACACAAATTAGTTCAAAAGGTAGATTCCAGTTAGGTGTAATTATGATAGGAGTAGTTACCAAGCATTTTCTTCAAAGTTTCGAATGCTTCTAAACATGAATTATCAAAATTAAAAACTGAATCATTAAGGAGAAGATTTCAAAGAGGCTTAGATGTTTTGGAAAAGTCTTTGATGAAGCGGTGGTAGAATCCATCATGTCTTAGAAAGCTTATAACGTCTTTAACATGTGTTGGTGGTGGAAGCTCCACTATGACCTCAACCTTTGCTTTATCAACTTCAATTCCTTTTTCTGAAATCTTGTGCCCCAAAACAATTCCTTTAGTGACCATGTAGTGGCATTTTTTCCAGTTCAACACCAACTCGGTCTCCACACATCTTTCTAACATTATTTCTAGATTCTTCAAGCATACGTCAAAAGAATCTCTAAACACTGAGAAGTCATCCATAAAGATCTTGGTGCATTTCTCAACTATGTTTGCGAATATTGCCAGCATGCATCTTTGAAAAGTTGTTGGTGCATTATATAATCCAAGTGACATCTTTCTGTAAGCATAGACACCAAAAGGACATGTAAATGTTGTCCTTACTTGATGTTGTTGATCCACAAACATTTGGTTGTATCTCGAATATCCGTCTAAGAAACAGGAGAAGGCTCGCCTTGATAATCATTCAAGCATCTGATCCATGAAGGGCGAGGGGAAGTGATCTTTTCTAGTGGCTGCATTGAGTTTGTGGTAATCAATGCACACCCTCCAACCAGTAACAAGTCTGGTTGGAATAAGTTCATTGTTGTCATTTCTGATTATCGTCATTCCTCTTTTCTTTGGCACCACTTGTATAGGACTTACCCATTTGTTGTCTGAAATAGGGTAAATCATTCTAGCTTCTAAAATCTTGGCCACTTCTTTCCGAACAACTTCCTTCGTTGTTGGATTGAGCCTTCTTTATGGTTGAGGCACTATTTGTAATCACTCTCCATCATGATTTTATGCATGCAATATGCAAGACTGATTCCCTTCAAATCTTTAAGAGTCCAACCAATTGCATGTTGGTGTTTCTCCAAGACTTGTATTAGTTTTTGTTCTTCCAAGGTGGAAAGTGAAATACTGATGATAACTGGTTTGTTGGTGTTGCCTTTAAGAATGCATATTTCAAATGCATAGGTGACTCCTTCAGTTCTAGTTCTTGATCTTTTCTGTCATCTCCAACTTGATCTTTTTTAGGCTTTGTGAGCAGAGAATTTTGATCATCAGAAAGAGTTTTGAGTAATTTTTCTTTTCCTCCTTCCTCCAAATTGAGTTCCTGCATCTCCCAAGAATCGTCAGGTTGAGGTTGTTCTGAGAAAATTTCTTCTAGGATATCGATCTGAAAACATTGCCCCTTATCTCTTGGATGATACATCACCTTGAAAATGTCAAACTAAATTTCTTCATTTTCTACTCGGCCTATCAGTTTTCCATTTTCCATTGTTGTTGGCTTTAGTTGTAACCCTCCAATTCTCCTCATCATCGATAGTGGCATTAGGCTAACACATGCCCCGAGATTGACAAGTGCTTTTCCTATCGAAACTGCTCCAATTGTGACTGGAATAGTCACACTTCTGGAGTCCTTCAGTTTATGAGGAATGTTAGTTTGAATCATTGCATTGTAAGTTGCGTTCAACTGAATAACTTCTTTCTCCTGATAGCTCCTTTTCTTTTATAGCAGTTCTTTCATGAACTTTGAGTATGTTGGCAATTGTTCCAAGGCTTCCACAAATGGAAAATTGAGTTGCAATGACTTGAAGATTTCCATGAACCAAACAAACTACTACTGCTTTTTGGCTTTTGATGGAACTGTGGGATATGGTACTTTTTTCTGAACTAGCGGGTATTATTTTTCTTCTTTTTGCACCCCGCTAGTTTCTGGTACTCTATTTTTTATGAACACATTTTTATTTTTATTTTTCTCCTTCTCTTTCTTTTTCAATAACCCTTCCCACCACTTTTCCACTTCTGGTAGTAACACTTTCGCAATGTTATGAAATAACTGAATGATGTTCAGTTGTGTGCCTGATATGGTCCCCCACATTCTTGATGGCATTATCTATGATCTTTTGATGTTTGATGGTGGTCTGCATAATTGCTCCAGTATTTCTTCAAGTTTGTTTTGAGATTGGTGAGAGGATGGTTGGTTGTTGATAATATAGACTGGATTTTGATTAGCACAACTATGACACCAAAAGTTTTGTTATTTTGCCTTCTCTAGATGATTTGGTAATTCTTGTAACTTTTGGTGCACTTTGTTAATCTTCTATTGAAACTCCATTATGAAATTGTTCATTTCAGTTTGGATGTCCAAGTGTTGGTCCATTTTCCTGAAATGAAAATACAAAGGAAATCTGTCTATTTCTAAAGAAAGATTAGTAAGAAAAAGAAATTAATTTACAAAATTTTGTAATTTACATTTTTATACAAATTAAAAATTACATTTGTACAAAAAGTAAAAAGAAATATTTTATGCACAATTATTAATGATATAATATACTATATAATTTTTTTTCTTCTAAAAAGCAATTCCCTAGTAGTAGTGCCAATTTGTTGAAAGCAAATTTCTACAACAGGAATTTCCCCTACAACAACAAATGTGTCACTTTGTCGAAAGGTTAATTCGAGTTACCTTGCAAGTTTATTTAATTTATTTAAGAATGATGAGTGATAAAGTTTTTATCTAATTAGTGATTTTATTCATTTACTTCCTTTTTGGGTTCCTTTTAACCATACCATAAAGGTTGATCTCATTTTATTAAGTTAATCATACCATTTCTTATGAAAGATTGGTATCAAAGAATAAAATGAAAAAAAGAATAAATTTTGCAGTTAACTGTACCACTTCTTTCGAAAGGTTGATATAAAGAATAAAAGAATAAAGCAATAAGTAAATGTTAGTTGTGGAAAGTAAATGATAGAAAGTAAAAGTTAGTTGCGGAAAATAAATGACAAAAAGTAAATGTTAGCGGTTAGATTTATTATTTATCACTCTTTTATTGTTTAAGTAACAATCCATTGATTGGATTGCACTTTTTTGCATATTATTCCTATGTACAAAGTTACAAACCATGAGTTGGTTTGAACTTATGTTTTTAGAAATCTTTAATCAACAAAAAAAATTTATAAGTTTAACATTTTAATATTTTCAATTGCATCTCTTTCAAGATTCATTTGTAGTATAATATAGGGTTATGTCAATCCAAAGGGAATTGCATTAATAGAAGAAAATCATATAGGCATATTATAATAAAAATATTTTCTGTTATGTTGCATAAAAAATTAACAAAGAAACATATACTAATATTCACAAATTCTTGAGGAGAAATATGGAATTATTTCTAGACTCAAATGATTTTGAAAACATTTAGACAAGTTATGTGTTATACTTTGGTTAATTCCAAACACAAAATCTAAATCCCTCATCTAGTGTCCTAGTATGGAAAGATGATTTTCAAACTTTATGCAATACACTAAATAATAATTAACTACTGCTCGTCGGAGTAGGTTGTCACACTGTACTTCATGCTCCGTTAAGTTTATTTAGCCTTGAACATAAGTTGCTTAAATAGATACTTTGATATGGCAAGTGAGCTAAGGTGTAGGTTATACTTTTTAGTTCACTTGTCAATACCTTAAGAAGAAGCATTTTGAATCTTTAAATCAAGTTTTAGGTGATCAAGTTAAAACCGCATTAAAAACTTCTTAAAGAATCAAAATTAACCAAAAGTAATAACTTGAATATATATTAAAATCAAATGATGTTACAAATGAAGAAAAGAAATAACATTACACCATAATCCAAATCAATGTGTAGGAGCATTAGCCATCTATCCAAGGATGAGATGCTTTTGGAACCAAATGAGATTACAAAATTAACTTTTGCATCACGTTTGCCAACTCCTTTCTCCTCTTGAATTCTAAGAAAAAATTACAAAATTTACCTAAGAACTAGCTTGGAATTGTGGCCCCAAAGTACAAGAATTCTATAGATAAGTGTTTTTGAGAGAAGAAGTGAAGAATGGAAGTTTTTTTTTTAATGGTGGAAGATGGCCTCTATTTATAGGCATCCAGGTCATTGTTGTCCCTCTTGGTCCACGCCAGGCGCACCAAACCCTTCAGCATAGGTTTGGTCCTTAGCCAAGCAGCTTAGTCATCTGCTTGTTGTTGACTCACTAAAGCTACTTGTGAGCTACTTGACCAGGCTATTGTGGGCTATTCTGAAAAGTGCTTAGAGACATTGTCAAGTGAGGTCATGCATGATGCCATCATTGCTTGGTGTCCAAGTCAAGTTGACCACTGGCTAGGTCCAGCCCACCTAGCTGCTTAGGTGGCACCGCTTAGCTGGCTGATGTCCTGCTCTGGTCAGGTGTGTGGTTCGAGATTGGCCGGTCCAGGTGCACGTTGAGCTGCCTGCTTGAGCAAGTTGGCTTGTGTCAGGCTTGAGTCTAACCGCGTAAAGCTTGTGTCTAACCGAGTCAAGTTGGTGACAAGTCAGCTAGGTGGTCCTGTTTGTCTACGCCAAGTTGCTTAGTGAGCAGCTTCATGTGTTTTGGTCCATGCTTTTGGCCAAGCACTTAGCTTGTCATGTGAACATCAAAAGTGGCTTATGTGGACACCTCCTTGCTTGACTATTATTCTGAATTTTTCTTCTCTTTGAATTTTTCTAAAAAACTTCACACAAATATTTGGAAAAGAGGTGGACAAAATATACAATCAAACTATGGCAATTTATTTAAAAAAATATTGAATTTAGTTGGTTTTGCATGAATTACATAGGATAAGTGTCATGGAAAGTGTATGAAAAATAGGTATTTTTGGCACTTATCACAAAGCTAGTTTTACCGAACAAATTTAGTTTAATAAACTACTTATACATCAACAAGCTTCTAGATACCTTCACAGAACAAGTTACAAGCTCACAACTACAAGCTAGTTTTGATAAAGAGACCTCAAGTAACTTTCCGAAAAGTAGTTTTTAAATGCTATAATCTCCATTTTTAAAAGCTACAATCCCAATCATTCTTGTTTATCAAATGACTCTAATAGCTTATTAACTAAGTCAAAAAGATACTTGCTACCTAAAAAGCGACAAGTTCACAATGACAAATGACGCCCATATCATTTTAGAACTTCAAATAATAAAGTTTATCAATGAATTGATTGTCTAAATAATAATAATAGTTATCCTACTCTTTTCAAATGGACCTAATAATCTATATCGACATATGATTGAAGGGAATAATAAAACGAATCAACTTAACATTTGGTTGAAACTCGATTCCTTACTTAACTCGATAAAGTTTGTTCATGAACCAAATGAGTTGAGTTTGATTTAAAAATTGAGTTCATTAAATACTCGAGTCGAATTTAAGCCACATATAGTACGACTCGTTTAGTTAATGAGTTGGACGATTATATATATAAATTTTAAATTTATATATATTAAATAAACCAATTTAAGGTGACTAGTCGAAATGAACAATTCACGAACTAAAATCGAATCAAGTTTGACTAGAAAAACATATTATATTGAATTTCGAGTCATTCCAATTCTAATTTAGCCAAACCAAGTGGAGCCTAAATCCATCTCATCTCACCTTGTTTTTAGGGCTGCTTAGTGCCTATCAATCATGGCCATACCCTTCAAAGGCAACCTTGACCTCAAGGTTGAGAAATTTATCAAGAAATCGTTTGTTCTATCAAATTTGTAAGCGTATCACTTCTTTCCTCAATGAAATTGTTTTTGTCCACAAAAACTATAAAAGGGCCTAACAAATAATATACCTGATGGAAGTGCGCCCGAGTAGAATGGTCAAAGCCTTTTGAGAAAGAAAAAAACAGACATGTATTGCATATGGAAATGCGTTAAATATCCATGTGGCTGTATTCTCTCCAAACATCGATAACATGATAGATGCCTTGAGAGGGAGACTCTTTACCTTTTGGCAATATCTAGGAACAAAGTCGTTAGGAATTAAGGATATTATGAGAGTCTATCAGAAAAACTAGCCTCATAGGTAGGAGACTCTTATGGTTTAAGTATATTAAGTTTGTTATATACTACCTAATACAGAATTCTTAATATAGCCGCCTCTTTCAGGGTCAATGTCCATGGCGACTTTCACTCTTGTGATATTAACCCAACAATAGTCCTTTCTCTTTTGGTTGTTTCACTCACCTATTAGTATTTTATAAAATAGCTTAATTCAACCTATAAGTAGTCCTTCTGTGATACAATTCTCAATAAAAGATCCAATTGGTATGACCTAAGCATGTAAGGAGAGTTTAACCCAAAAAACTAGTCTAATAGGTAGGAGAGTCTCATAACTTAAAAGTACTACATTAAATTTGATATGTTACCCGATGTGGTACTCCTACATTGTGTATACTCCTAACAAAAGATCTGTTGTCTTTTACATTATTTCTATTGTGTTGGTTCTTGATGAACAACATCATTACTTTCAATTCATTTTCTTCATATAATTCTACTAGTATTCTATTAATTCTCTTAAGACAACCTTACTAGTTTCATATGCTATATATTGAAGAATACTTTTGTCTCTTTAAATTTCTTCATTGAATATATCAACTTGAGCGATAATAAATTTGGTTTGAAATATTATGCAGAACTTGTAAATGTAAATATTTTAACAAAGACTTTAGAGTTTTCTCCATTCAATTATCTTTTCCAAGTCAAGAGTTGACAACATCCACTCTACACCATGAGGGACGTTGAAATATATTTTGAAATTTTGTGTTAATATTGCATTTAGCTAGTAATTACTCACTTACCTTTTCTATAATAAGTTAGTTAATTTCTTTATAATCCAATTCTTTAAATTCATTCACTCAATTAATAAAATACATAATTTTTCTTGCTTTTTAGTTTGTAATAATATCTCACAACAGATAAATGACTACACCAAAAAAACATAATAAATAAAGAAATAACACAAGAATATAGTAAAAGAAACCAAGAACATGTTGAATAGATTAATATGTGAATCGATAATATACACACTTATCATGACAAAAATAAAAGTTAAACTTTCCACACCTAATAAGATAACAAGTGAAAAATTAAAATAAAACAAAAACAAAAAGAGAAGGACCTAAGTTTGTATGAATATAAGTTGGACATACTTTGAAGTGTAACAGCACTAATATGTTTAGCGACCAAAACATGCAGTGAGTTGAAAGAACATGAAAGCGTAGAATTGAATAATAGATACTAAACAATCTGGAAATCATCTCTTGGCAAGAACCATTGTAACGTTAACCACATTTTCTTACATTATTAGTGAAATAGGAAGGAAAACGACAACCATTGAAGCCACGAAGGAGAAGGTTTATAGAATTGATCAGCTTCTCTCTAATACATGATGTCCATACTCATACATGAAATGTTGGTTTTTTAATATTCAGTTCAAATCTAGCAGTTTATGAACATCTGGAACCTTGAACCAGACCTAATGTACTCAGTTTCTTAAGAAAAAATAGAACCAAACCATGAAATTAAATCGAACCACCTATTTTACAGTTCAAATTGGAACGGCTTATACCCATACTTATAATTTAGAACAAATAAGAGGACTACATGGAGGGAGTATAACTTTATCTCACATGTCTCTTCTTATTGAAGAAAAAATGCAAAAGAAACCATTTTCTGACAGCTGGAATGCTTGAACAGAAAGTAAGGTGTAAAAATAATCGTCTCGTAGTAATTCTAGACATGGAAAAGAGAAAAGGGACAGAATTTGAAAGAATCACAGCAGCAAGAGTAAGCACTCAAGAAGATTGTCTGCATCTAGTTCCTCCTTGACTTCCTCGTATTCTTCAAGTTGGTAAGAAGTGAGAGCATGAAGATGATCCAAGTCCAGGTATAACGGATTTATTTAAGAGTTGGATTTTGAAAAGGAAATACACTCATGAGATAACTCTAAAGCAAAATTCAACTCACAAACAAACCTTAAGATATCAAAGAAGGAATAGAAGGCCAAATCATGGAGCAAAGGTCCTGGAACAGGTACTAACGATGATGGTCCTGTTAGACATTTTAAAACTTTTTAGAGAAACTTTACATTGAGCCTTTAATGGTTCACAACAACCCTTAATTTATGATCTTGACATTATGACATTTACATGTGATTAAGTGTTAAAGAATTACCTGGTTCCATTTCTATTCTTTGTTGGTGCTTTCTTTGATACTGCACTTTCTGATTGCCTTTTGTTTTCACCTCTCCTCCTTAACTTATGAGTTTCTTGATGATTAGAAACTCAGTTTCCTTCCTTTATAACACTGCAATGGACTTCCCTTTATGCAACCCTTATTTCTCTCGCTCTTTCTATTAGTTTTATGTTTGTGAGATAGAAAAAATGAATGAGTCCCTCCCAGGATGAGTGTTGCCCTCACTTTTATTCCAATGCATGTTTTTCAGCAATTATCAAGGAAGTAAACTGCCCATGAAGTGAGAGGGGAGGGAGTTGACAAAACTCCCACTAATCTGATTATTTAATTGTCAACCATCATCACATTAGGCACTTTCATTCAGATTAGTGACTTTCATGCACATGGACCACATTGATTATTAAATTAATCTAACAATCTCCCACTTGGTCCATGTGATGACTTGAAGATTCATAACTTTACTTGCGCTCTTTTATTGAACCTTACAAATCATCATCCTTTAAATTGAGCTGAAATAATTGAATCATGGCGGTCACAAATTATATGAGGCAACCTGATCCCTTCCACGTATCACAATCATCTCAACCCAAATCACTTTAATTTGAGTTTTCATCTACCTTTCAAAGACTCATCAAGTTATCTCATCAAAACCATACAAGTACATTCTATAATATAGATAACTTAAACTTTAATTACGGAAATGAAACTTTCATTGAATTCAAATGTGTCATACAATAATAAGCAAACATCCATACATGTATATATACATCAGGTATAATCACATTAACAAGGACTTATCTATAATGCCCATCCTTTCTACATGGCCAATGTAAATCTTGGGCGGCAACCCTTTAGTTAACGGATCCGCTACCATTAAATTGGTACTAATATGCTCTATAGACACTTTCTGTTTCCGTACTTCTTCTTTAGTAACTGATAGGAACTTTAAATCAATATGTTTAGTACCTCTAGAATACCTGTCATTCTTAGAAAAGAAGACAGCTGCGGAATTATCACAATAAAACTTCAGCGGTCTGGCTACACTATCTATGATGCCAAGCCCTGAAGTAAAGTTCCGCAACCACAATGCATGATTTGTGGCTTCAAAGCATGCCACAAACTCAGCTTCCATGGTGGACGTAGCAATTGTAGACTCTCTACCGCTTCTCCATGAAATGGCTCCTCCAGCCATTAGGAAGATATACCCAAATGTAGATTTCCTTGAGTCCATACATCCTGCATAGTCTGAATCCGAATAACCGCCGATCACCTTAAGATGATCTGACCTTCTATACGTGAGCATGTGATTCTTAGTGCCTTGCAAATATCTTAGAACCTTCTTTGCAGCTTTCCAGTGATCCATTCCGGGGTTACTTTGATATCGGCCTAACATTCCAACAGCAAAA
>NC_032025.1:9122636-9122921 GCF_001865875.1 Lupinus angustifolius | reverse complement strand
TTCTGGATTGGAATTATCCCTGCGGAACACTTTTCCATTCTGAATCTCTCTAACACTTTATTGATATATCCTTTCTGAGACAATCCCAACAATCCTTGTGATCTATCACGAAATATTTCTATTCCTATCACATAGGATGCCTCACCCATATCCTTCATTTCAAAGTTCTTAGAGAGATACTTCTTTACATCATGTAACAATCCTTTATCATTTGCTGCAAGCAAAGTATCGTCGACATATAGGACTAATTTTATAAACTTGCTCCCACTAACTTTCATGTAGATA
>NC_032025.1:9111794-9122536 GCF_001865875.1 Lupinus angustifolius | reverse complement strand
ACGTTCCTTAGTGCGTACATCCACAACGATAAAGGTACATCACAATAATTCAACATTGACCTAACCATCTCCATTAGAGTACGGTTCTGCCTTTCAGCCACACCATTCTGTTACGGTGTGTAAGGTATAGTGTATTGAGCACATATGCCTCGACTTTCGAGAAACTTTGCAAATGGTCCTGGACATTGTCCATTCTCATTATATTTTCCATAATATTCACCACCTCTATCAGACCTCACAACCTTAACCTTCTTTTCAAGTTTTCTTTCAATCTCGTCAATAAATACCTTTAGGACATCTATTGATTGAGATTTTTCATGCAACAAATATAGGTAACAATAACGTGAGTAATCGTCTATAAAAGTGATGAAGTACTTTTCACCACCCCAAGATGGAACATCAAATGGACCACAAATATCCGTGTGAATCAATTCAAGAAGTTTGCTACTTCTTGTGGTTGGGTTCTTTGATATGTGTTTAGTTTGTTTTCCTTTAATACAATCTAAACAAACATCCCAATTGCCATAATCCAAATGAGGCAAAATCTCATTTTTCGTTAGCCTCATTATCATTTCTTTGGATATATGGCCTAATCTTTGATGCTACAAGTAAGCAGAATTCTTATCAAAAATTTTAAGCTTGCTACCAACATCATGCTCAACATTAAATAAAGATTCCTTAAATTTAAAATCAAGATTGAAGCAATATAAACCATTCATTAATGTACCAGAACCGAAATAGTACGAGTGTTTATACAAATTAAAAACAGAATGCCCAATCTTAAAATTAAAACCTAAACAATCCAGCCTAGCAACAGAAACCAAGTTCCTAGCACATTCAGGAACCTAAAGACACTTTTCTAGATCTAAATAGTTTCCACTATCTAGGATCAACCTATACGTTTCAATTCCATGAACTTGTGCCTTCATTATGTTCCCCATGTAAAGAAACTTCTCAGTTTCCTAGGTTTGGATTGAAAGGAATCCCTACATAATATGCGACACATGAGTTGTTGCACCAGAATCTAACCACCAAGTATTATTAGGAACATCAATAAGAAATGATTCATCTATAACGGAAACAAAATGTTTACCTTTCTTTTCGAACCACTTCTTTCTTTTAGGACAATCCTTCTTAAAGTGCCTATTCTTCTTACAGAAGAAGCACATCATTTCTTTATGGATTCTCCCTTCTTTAATGGGGACTTTTTCCTTCCCCTTTCCTTTGTTCCTATTGCTTGGTCTGAATCTGCTGGTGGTGCTACCTGGCTCTTGAATGGTCATGTGAATGGAGTCATTCTTAATTTTCTTTAGCCTCCCTTCTTCCTAAACGTGCATGGCCTTTACTTCCTGAAAATTCCATTTTTCCTTTATGGTGTTGTAATTCACCTGGAATTGGCCAAACTCAATAGGAAGGGAGTTAATGATGAACAGTACTAAGAATGCTTCTGTTACCTCCATTCCCATACCTTTCATTTTCGCAGCCAGATTCGACATACTGGTTACATGATCATGAACGGGCTGCGACCAATCAAACTTCTTGGTCGTCAACTCTGTCATGAGGTTTCCCACTACAAACTTATCAGGAATGTCTGATTGGGAGTACTCCTTGATTATTCTCATAAATTCCCTTGCATTATTTGTCTTAGGCATAGATGGCTTGACATTGTCAGAGATTGACATTCTCATCAAGCTAAGACTCAACCTGTTTGACCGCTCCCAAGCCTAGCTGGTCTCAGTTATGGTTGGTTCACTATCCATAATGATAGCCGAGTCCAACTCCATTACACCCAGTGAGAACTGGATCTGTTCAGACCAATCAGCATAATTCAGTCCGTTGAACTTGACACATCCATTGCCTAAGGTAAAAGATTGAATGAAGCTGAAATAAGACATGTTCACTCTTTAATGCTTTGAATAAACTTTATGGATTCAAACTATACTATACTTTTATTCATGCACTTAATTTATCTTGGGATAAAATTAAATGCATTAAACCTTTATTAATGATGCCTAATATTATTTTTTAATGGGTAATTAATCATACTCCTTAAACATGCATGTTATCTTTGGATAAACGAGCACAAACAAGTATTTTTATTTTTAAAACTTTAATGTCACTAAATACATGCAATAATCCATCTTTGGGTGATCAAGATATGCATTATAATTAATGAACAAACCCAATTTATTATCCTCATGACATCACAATCTTAATTACAAGCAATGATCCACCTTTGTGTGATCATAATATGCTTCGTACTCTCATTTTCACTGTTTCTCCCTCGCCCAAGCGAGGGAGATGCTTCATTCAAGCGAGAGTCTCGCCCAAGCGAGAAATTCTCGCTCAAGCGACAAAACATTAATCATTATTGTTTCTCTCTCGCCTAAGCGAGAGAGAGCCTCGCTCAAGTGAGAGATCCTTGCTTAAGCGAGAGGTCCTCGCTTAAGCGCTAATTCAGGACCAAAAAAAATTTCGTTACTGTTTCTCTCTCGCCTGGGCGAGAGAGACTCGCCCAAGCGAGGGATACTCGCTTAAGCGAGGTTATCAGTTATGGAAACGTTTACAGATTCATGGTTCTTCGCATACACCAATCAATTTCGTAAATTCAAGAAATGTCATAATGTCCCTAACCTTGCGCTCTGATACCAATTGTTAGACATTTCAAAATGTTTTAGAGAAACTTTATATTGAGCCTTTAATGGTTCACAAGAACCCTTAATTTAGGATTTTGACATTATGATATTTACATGTGATTAAGTGTTAAAGAATTATCTAGTTCCATTGCTATTCTTTGTTGGTGCTTTCTTTGATACTGCACTTTCTGATTGCCTTTATTTTCACCTCTCCTCCTTCCCTTATGAGTTTTTTGATGATTAGAAACTCAGTTTCCTTCCTTTATAACACTGCAATGGACTTCCCTTCATGCAACCCTTATTTCTTTGGCTCTTTCTATTAGTTTTATGTTTGTGAGGTAGAAAAAATGAATGAGTCCCTCCCAGAATGAGTGTTGTCCTCACTTTTATTCGAATGCATGTATTTCAGCAGTTATCAAGGAAGTAAACTGCCCATGAAGTGAGAGGGGAGGGAGTAGACAAAACCCCCACTAATCTGATTATTTAATTGTCAATCATCATCACATTAGGGACTTTCATTCAGATTAGTGACTTTCATACACATGGACCACATTAATTATTAAATTAATCTAACAGGTCCAGTCCCCATTCCAGATTTTTTGGGAGTGTCAAGAGTTAATGATTTTACTTGGTTGTGTATCATAAAATTGTTTTATGCAAATTGTAACATTATACTTAGCTTTATGAGTTTAAAGTCTATGTACTAATAGTGTAAAAGTGTCAGCACACCATCTACCATTGATTTGTATTACTTTTGTTTTAGAGTCAATGGTGGTTAATAAGTCAATGGTGGATGATTAACTAACAGTATAAAAACATTTACACTGTCAGTGTATACATATTAAATCCTAGCTTTATATGTATGATGACATCAATGTATTCTTTCCTTGCATATTTGCAATTTGTGGGTTATATTATGTGTTCTCTTGGAAAATAATTGTAATATATATGGAGTGTAATATTTATGTGCTGGCAGTGTAAAATATGTTTACAGTTATTGCATTATTTAGCCTTTATTTTGATTATTTTTTATGAAGAGTTAACGATGATGGAACATGAATGATTGATGATTCAATGACAAGTATAAAAAAAAATTACACTGTGAGTATATACATTTTTTTCTCTTATATATTTAGTATTAGTGTAAAGATTTACATACATTTATTATACCATTCATTATTCATTTGATTTTGTTTAAAGTCAATAATAATTAAATATAAATAATAGATAATATAATAATATTGGTATGAAACTCATACTCCATATATTTTTCTCTCTCAAAGAAAGAATAGAATGTTTTGCATATGCATAAAATGTCCTTTCTTCAAAGAGTTAAAGTTGGTAATAATATTGGGAACAGAGAATTATTGTAATGTACGTTATTTAATTGATAGCAGTTCAGGAACATTTTGATTGGCTAGTTTAATAATGTACGTTATTAAAACAATGTGACAGCCAAAGTGAAAGAAAGTAAAGAATTAAAATTAAAATAGCTATAACTAAATCAACTCAAAAAAGATAATTCTTATGCTTCTTTTTGTTGTGCAAAAGAAAATAAAAAGAGAGAAAGGAATGAGAAAGAAAGAAGTGGAAAAGAGAAAGATGAGAAATATAGTTGATTTTTTGATGTTTTGAATAAGAAAACAATGAGATAAAATGAATATAAATAAATATTTTCTTCTCTTTCTCTCTTGGTTTGTTAGATAGAAAATGAGAAGAGAGATAATGTTGTGACTCAAATGACAACAATGTGCCTAAAATAAAGAAAAGAACGATAAAGATGTTGTTTTATTATTAATTAAAAATAAATGTTATAATTTTAATTAACATTTTTAATTGTTATTTTTATATCTAAAAGAGACTTATTTATATTAGTAGTATTTAAAACCAAAAAATATTATAAATAAAAATTGATGGACATTCATATTTCATGCAAAAAAATTTATTCTCTCCACTTTCTCACAAAAGTATCAGTTTGTTTGTGAAATACATAACTTTCGTTTAATTACTAATTAATAATTAAAACAATAATTATTATGAATTAAATATAAAATAAAATGTAAAATTAGAAGAGCAATTATTTAAGGGTATTATTAATATTTTGTATAAATTTACTCATTCTCTTCTCATTTTATTCTCATAAGTGGGAAGAAATATGGGACCACATCATTTTAGTCTTTTCCTTCTCTTTCTCCTCTCAACAGAAGGGAGAGAAACTCTCACATTCTCTTTGACTTCTCTCTTTTCTCTCTTCTTTAAAACTCTGCCCTACCAAAGAGTGAGAACACTTCACTAAACCTAAAAACTAGCTAGTTCATAGCTTGATCTAAGCTTTATTGTCAAATGTGTGACTTAGCAATGGGCCAAGAATTTGGAATATATATCATATTGAGTGTATGAATGGTATACTACTCCTATCAAACTATACAACAAAGGTACATGGTAGAGAAGAGGAGGCATGACATAAGATAAGAAATAAAGCTGGCTAGAATAAAGGGTTGGGTGAATAAGAAATATACTGAATAATCAACTGCAATATTCATTAACAAAGATTCGTTTGCATGATAGTGTTATAAGTGGTCCTAAATCTAATGAACATGTATAAAGAGACTTTGTATGGTGCAACTTTCTTATAGGTGCTTCCACTGCATAGAGAACAAATTCACTTTCAGGGTCCCCAATTCAAAGTCAAAAGAAGGTCTTGCTGACATTCCCTGAGCTTCTAAGTCAACCTCCCCACTGCATGAAAATGACGACTTTCCCGTGCAATAGTTAGACAAAATTGATGCTTTACAAATACGATAAAGCTTATATGTCCTAGCGTGAAAGAACTTATCTGCAGTTTTACCGAAAGTGATGTTCATTATGCTTGACATAACCCACAGAGATTTTCCCTGTATTAATCCTTCATCTTCATTATCTGTAGCTAAAGTTTCAACTAGCAAGTGCAATGTGCTAATGCAAGTTGTTCCTTTTCTTGCTCCTGTATATTCATATGCACATTCCCGTAATGAATTTGTGGTTTAATGTTAATGTTGGAGATGCTTGAAATATGTTTTGTATAAATCACAAATTACCTAGTATTGGAATGGAGGAGTGGAAACATATATTAGACTAAAATATCTTCAAATAATTTGCATAATTTTGAAACATCTCATGGGGATGTACTTAGAATTGGAGGAGTGTGTTAGAGCTAATTGGAGGAGTGTGTTAGAGCTTTTAATTCTTACTATCTAATAATATCTTGGTAATCGCTTAACGCTCCTAGGATGTACTTAGAATTAGAATTGGTCGAACCTCGTTAACAAATTTGATTGTTTATGGTCAATGTCGCGTAATGATCGCTTCCTGTTACACCAACAATTAGTATTATAGTCAATTGGTGGATAACTCTTAACCCAAACGTCATATTTATAATAGAGAATTTCAATGGATGTAATAATTGTGGATTGTGACAAAAGAGGGTGAAAAACACATCGGTTGGACAAGGTCTATCAAATGTACTATACAAGGATACCATATGAGTTGAAGGAGAATGAAATACCTTCAACTCATATGGTGGGGACCACAATCATGTTGGATCCAGAACCTCACAAGTCTATCTATTGGATTGAGACCAATGTGAAGATAAAGTCCATGTATTGGATTGAGACCAATATGAACATATGAACTCAAGTGCTTAGTTGTCACACTCTGAAATGTGTATGACAATATCTTACTAGATGTTGGAGAGGATGATTTTATCTAAGATAAGAAGTAAAGTATCCTTATATCGTGTTCGCAGTGTCATGGTGAAGACTATTAATTGCTAGCGGTTTCACAAAATATAGGGGCACTCAGACTTTGATGTAGGGCGTAACATATACATTGGTTTCGATGCAAGATGTAAGATGAACATCGGTAGATATGCAAAGTGTAACATGAGCATTGATTTAGATTCAAGGGTGTGACATGAACATGTATTGGTTGATATTGACGCAAGATGTGTGCTATGAGTATACTCCTTATGGTGGAGCATAATAGTTCTTCTGAAGTATGATTGTTGGAGTAGACAATGATAACAACGATCGAGGGTTTTCGAGAAGGCTCCAAGGTTAAACTGACTGAGTATTGAAGAGGGCGATTGTTGGTGAACTTCGATGTAGAAGTTGCATAAAATCGAAAGTTGTCTTAGCAATGGAGAGCTATGTGACATGTTTCGTTGGACGAATGTACAAGAAGCTGAACTACAATGGAGAGCTATGCTGAAAGAGAATAGACTCTTATGTGGAGGAGTTGTTAAAGAAAATTAGACAATGGACAAGATGGAACGAGATATTCACTAAGCTGATGATTCTTGCATAACTTTCATAAGGAGTGATATATTCGTTATTTCAATTAAGGTGAAGATTGTTGAAAATACTTAAAATATGTTATTGTATGATGTCCAACATTACCTAATATTGGAATGAATGTGAGAAAGCAATGTTATATATTAGATTAAAGTGGTATATGTTATAATGTGCAGCAATTCTAAGTACCAATTACAAAAAACCCAATTTTTCATATATTTGAAATTTTAGCATTTTTCAATCAAAATGTATTAAATATTAAATTAAAAAGTGTGAAGGGAATAGTTAGTGGAATAAAATTAATGTTAACTAATAATAAAAATGGTTGAAATGGAAAATAAAATTGATTTTTTGTGTTTTAGTTATATTAATTCATTATATTGGTGTGTTTAAATTTTTAAAACAGATATTAATACGAATGGATGAAGGGAGTATAGTATAACTTTACCTCGTATGTTTCTTATTGAAGAAAAAAACGCAAAAGCAAAATTTTCCGGTCAGCTCGAATGTTTGAACAGAAAGTAAGGTATAAAGAATAATCTTCTCATTGACTGAGCTTGAAAATCATGTAGCATTGAGTCTCATCCATATACATTATTTTGTAGTGGCACAAGAGATTAGAATCTCCAACTTTTCATTATTACTGATGCATGGGAAACATAAAGAGTTTTCGTGAGAAACCACCTCTTCTAACAAAACCTTAAAATAATGGTTTTGTAACTACTAATATTGTCTTCCACTCACCCTCTCATATCTGATAGGAGAGAATTAACATTTAAATATATCTAACAATTATATTATCTTATTTTGAAGGTTTAAAATGTGTTTATCTACTAATAAAGTGTTGATCTATTAGTGTAAAACTTGTTAAATTTCTAAGATAACCAAAATATTAAAAGTTCAAATCTTAGAAGCAATACTTGTTGAAAGGAGCAGTCATGCATCCTGAAAGAGATTAGTTCCTTACCCAAAAAGAGAAGAATTTACTACAAAAAAAAATAGGATTATCTCAAAAAACTAAGAGGAAGGTGTTGGGATTTATTTTCCTTCAGTTCCTAATCGAGAGATATTATGCTCGAACCATAAACCCATTGGTAACAACGTTTACAAATTGTGATAAACAAAAGGCAATCGTATCAGCCCTGTAGGATGGTATCTATTCAATAAGAAGCCACAATACTAGTGCCTGAGTTGTATCACACCATTGAGGCTTTTGTTTTTATTTAAGAAAAAAGAATTTCACATCAGGAATGTCTGTTAGGTAAAAAATACTGAATACAACTTCTCTCTTAACATTACACTCTCCAATATTGGACTAAGATAATAAACGTATATTTTTTATTTTTTTAATTGAAAAATATTTAAATCATAGTCGCTGAAACAAATATTTTTGTCATATATCATAATCCTCATTTAATACTAAATTTTTGAGTATGGGAGAAAATCCTCATGCAATATCATCAAATAATGTAGGCTTCACTTGATTTTCTTTTAGTTCTTGAATAACATAAATATAGAAATATGGATATCTACTTTATCAAAAGATATCAAATGTTGAATTATAATATTAAAGTTTAAAAACAAAATTTTGACAACATTTTCTTTGATATATTTCTCTAAAATGTTATTAATATTGACAAGTACATAAATCGTCAACCAACAACAAAGCATCACATATTACTCTTGATGAAAATTAGAGAAGAATAGTATAATAGTAATATTTATTTGTGAACCTTTTTTCTTCATTATCTCTAGGCCATTACTCTTTCATCCACCCCACATGGCAGGTCTACAAACCACATTAAAATTATTATGAATAATCACCACTGCAATTTGTGATAAACGATAAGATTTCTAGGAGAAAGTAAAAGAGGAGGAAAAAGAAGACTAGAGAGAAGAATACGAAGGGCATGATAACCATAAAAGTTTGGAATGGGGCAATATCAATGAAAAAGAGGCAATAATGGAGAATATAGTTAATGCTATAAAACTCAAATCATGAATTTTGATTAAAGGAAAATAGAAGTATATAATTATGTCTTAGTTCCAATGAGAATTATTTTATGAGAAAAAGATATATACACAGACAGTGTAAAGGATTTTTACATTGTCACTACATCATACACCATTGATTTTTAGTTATTATTAACTTTTAAATAAAAGTATTGCAAATGAATGGTGGATAATGCATTGACTGTGTATAAATTTTTACACTGTCAGTGCACACATTTTACACTCTTATAATGTTTTCCTTACTTCAATTTATTAATAAATTTTTACTTATAAAAAAAGATAATGAAAATTTGGGCTAATAAAAAATTGCAGTTCAGTATGTCGTAGAAGGTTTGAATCTCCGTTTTTACATTTCAAGAAGACGTCAAATCCCTATTATTTTCAACCTTTTTGCCAATGAAGAAAAAGTTGAGTTTAATTTGATGTACATTAACTTTTCCAAAACATAATGTGTAATAACCATTTTTTTGCTTCAACATTTTTAATTAAGCAAAAATTATCACCTGAGACGATTTTGTTATGCCTATTTTTATACTTGCTTAATGATTCATAAATTTTAGTTAATCATATTGAATAATTAAAAAATTATTAATTTGTACATCCATGATACATGACCAACTCATTAATTAACTAATGATAACATATTTACATGCAATAAAGAGATGTAAAAGTGATGTAAAATCGTTGTACGGGCTATGCCCCATGTTGGAGAATATCTCTATCCAAAATTCATAGATTGAATGTGGAAGTCCTTATGACTATGGCTTCGTTCCGATAACCTAATGTTTATGCCCATACATAAACCCAAATGGAACAATCATGATCCAAACCGAAGAAACCCCAAATGAGTTCATGGTGAAGATGAAGAACATACATTGTTGAGCCATTTCTGGAATCTTGAAGGTATGAGGGTGCGATGATCTTCCAGATGTTAGAGCCCGAATGGTTTTCCTTATGCTTCTCTAGAGGGGAATGAAAAAACCAAAAGCTTGAGAGTGTGTGTTGTGTTAGGAGAGGAACCTTATGGTTACCTTATGTTATTTCCTAATGGATGAGTTGATAGTGTTATATCCTTTTGGATAACACTTTCCTCATCCTACCTTATTCTCCTCAACTTTACACCTGAAAACCTGTTGTTCTAAAAATGAGGACCATAATCCATAAAAGTAACCCATAGTAGTTACTACTTTAGTTGCAATAATTATGATTCTGTCCCTTCATCAAATCAGAAATTGCCTGAAGGTATGTACACTTATATTATTTCATGACACGTATGCCCTTAGCCACCAAATTAATTACTGAAGATCATTTTATATTTTGGCTAATTACATAATGGCCATAACACAATCATAGAATTATATTTGTGACCCATAAATTGTCAGAAATTCTAACAATCTCCCATGGTCACACATATGATTCTATATACGTGTTATCCTTAATGCGCGCTTAAATATTGCCATTGTGACTTAGGCATACCTGAATTATCCCGTCCATTAGTCCTGTCTCCATATTAAATCACAGTAAACTTCGCCATATCAATCATGGCTAATTCAACAATGATCACCAACATTGACACAACTAAATGACATAGATTCATCATGAAATGTGTAGCATGAAAATCACATGAATATGATCAGTACATGTCAATTTTCAACTGGTCCTACTTGACTTTAGTGAAATCCTTAATAATAACATAAAACCTTATTGTACAAAGTATAATGACAGAATACCAAACTGAATGATTAATCAACTGAAGTTTGAA
>NC_032025.1:9063714-9111694 GCF_001865875.1 Lupinus angustifolius | reverse complement strand
ATTAAAGGATTTGGTTAATCGATTAACATCAATTAAAAGTGTATTTTTAAATACAAAATATCAAATACGTTATGCACTTAGATGATACATGTTTAACACTTAGTTTATGCCTTGAATGCACATATACATGTATTTATGTAATGCATGAACATATTATGAATGACATATCTCATGGATGAAATGATTTAAAAGATATATGCATATGAGACATGTATTAGGTGCCCTAAGCCTTCGACTCAACTTAAACTAGAATCTAGTCTAAGCCTAGTACCAAATAAAGACTTAAGCACGTTGATTTGTTGGTGATCTTCAAGCTCTTTTAGGCACAAGTTGTCCTCATCAAAACCATGACATTCAAGGAGAGCTTTCCAAAGTGTTTCTCTTGACATGCACACTTTCAGTTTCCACCTCAAATCAATTGTTCAACTGTTTTGAATGTGGAAAACCTGGACATATGAAGATGGACTATCCTACATTGAAGATTAATCCTTTCAAGGCAAAATTTGAAAAGAAGACTGATAGACGGACTTATAATGCATGGGGGGTAATGACTCAAGTTCCACTTTAGAACTAGAAAATGAAGAGCAAGATCATCTCTCTCTAATGGCGTCTCATCATTCTGATGATGATGAAGTAAGTGAAACTGAACTTTTATATAAGCCATTGTTTTCTGATTTACAAAATGTTTTCAATGAACTACATAGTGAATACATCAAACTCACTAAAATTTGTTTCAAGCACAAAACTGAGATTGACATATTCCGCAATAAATTTTCTTCTTCCTCTTGTCCAAATTTTATTACTCTTAAAAGTAAAATTTCCATTGTGAGTCTTCAACTCAAGAATCTTAAGAAGAGTAGTACAAAATTGGATGACATGTTGAAAATACAATGACACTCCACTGACCGTAGAGGTCTCGGTTTTTCCAAACCTTCTTCACTTAAGAAAAACGAGGTGTCTAATAAAATTATCTTTCAAAAGCAAAGTATACATACTCATCATATTGCTAAATCTAAATCAAGGATACAAATGCATCAACCTGAATGTACTTATTGTCTAAATCATGGGCATACCTATGATACTTGCAAAATTAGAAAATATGGTATTCCCTTAGGATATTTTAAATGGGTAGAGAAGGCTACTAACCATGTAGGACCCAAACAGAATTGGATACCTAATATTACTTAAATTGTTTTGTAGGACTATTTGGGAGCCGCCAATGACTTATGGTATTTGGGCAGCGGCTACTCAAAACATATGATGGGCGATAAAGAAAAGTTCTTTATCCTCACTCCAAGGGTCAAAGGCTATGTCACATATGATGATAATAACAAATGAAAGATCATTGGAGTTGGTAGATTCAGGAAGCCACCTACTCCTATAATAGAAGTAGTTATATATGTTAAGGGACTCAAACACAACCCAGGGAGTATAAATCAACTTTGTGACAAAGGGTCCCATGTGGTTTTCTACCCTAACAAATGCATCATTGATAGTAAAGTATCTGAAAATTCTAAACTTGTTGGTAAGAAAATCAATAATATCTACATGATTGCTTTAAATGATTATTCTATTCCAAGAAAATGTTTAGCTATTAATTATCATGTTGCATGACTATGGCATAGGAAAATTTCTCATATTCATATGGATCATATGAATAAACTAGTAAAAAAATATGTGTTGTTGGTTTATCCAAGATGATGTTTATGAAAGACAAACTATGTAGTGCTTGTCAAAAGGGTAAACAAACAAAGAATTCTTTCAAACCAAAGCAAACGGTTTCTTCTGATAGACCATTGCAGCTACTACATATGGACTTTTTTGACCTTTCTCACACTTAAAGTTTTGGTGGTAACTACTATGCTCTTGTGATAGTAGACGATTTTTCAAGATATACTTGACCTCTTTTCTTGGTACACAAGAATGAGGCATTTAATGCCTTTAGCAAATATGCTAATAGAGTATAAAATGAAAAATCCTTGAAAATAGTTGCTATACGAAGTGATCATGAGGAGAATTCCAAAATGCTTCATTTGAGGAATTGTTTGATGATAATGGTATCACTCACAGTTTCTCTGCTCCTAGAACACCACAACAAAATGATATTGTAGAAATAAAGAATAGATCGTTGAAGGGACTGACACATACAATATTGAATGAAACTAAACTACCGAAATATTTTTGGGCATATGTAGTTAGTACGACATGTTACATTTCCAACTGAGTCCTAATAAGACCTATTCTAAAGAAAACCCCCTATGAACTCTTCAAAGGTAGAAAACCAAATATTTCTCACTTTCACGTATTTGGTTGCAAATGTTATGTGCTAAATAATGGAAAGGAAAACATAGGAAAGTTTGATGCAAAAGTTGATGAATGAATTTTCCTTGGCTACTCTCTTAGAAGCAAATATTTTTTATTTTTCAATAAGAAAATAGTGGTCATAGAAGAATCTATTCATGTGACTTTTGATGAGACTAATCCAACCTTGGAAGAAAAATCCATGGTTGATGATGATGACTTTCCTAGTCCAACCTCAGAAGAATCCATTATTGATGTAACAACCAATACATAGCATGTGAAAATAGATGACAATATACCCTCACAAGAAGAGCATATTCACTCTGATTTACCAAAAGAATAGAGAATCCATCGATATCATCCTATTGACAACATCATTGGTGATATATGTAAGGGAGCCTCTACTCGCCAGAAATTGAATGATGTCTGTCTAAACATGGCTTTTATTTCTCAAGTGGAACCATCCAAGATTGATGATGCAATCAAAGATGAACACTGGATTCTTGCTATGCAAGAAGAGCTTAACTAGTTTGGGAGAAACGAAGTTTGGGAACTTGTTCCTAGACCTAAAGAAAGACATGTTATAGGAACTTGTTGGGTCTTTAAGAATAAATCAGATGAAAATGGTATTATTATAAAAAATAAAGCAAGACTTGTAACACAAAGATACAACTAGAAAGAAAGTATTGATTTGATGAAACATTCGCGCTCATTGCTAGACTTGAAGTTATGAGGCTATTGCTTGCATATGCATGTTCTCTAGATATCCAGTTATATCAAATGGATGTAAAGAGTGCGTTTCTGAATAGTTATATACAAGAAGTTGTGTATGTTGAACAACTCCCTGGGTTTGATGACTACAAGAATCCCTTTTAGGTCTATAAGCTTAAGAAAGCCATCTATGGCTTAAAGCAAGCTCTGCGTGCATGTTACAATCGTCTAACAAACTTTTTAACTGATAAAGGTTTTACTAAAGGAAAGGTCGACACTATGTTATTCATTAAGAAAGTAAATCATTATACTTTACTTGTTCAAATTTATGGTGATCATATTATTTTCGGTTCTACTAATGATCTTCTATATAGTGAATTTGGTAAGATGATGCAAGGGGAGTTTGAGATGTCCTTGATGGGAAAGTTGAACTACTTCCTTGGGCTACAAATCAAACAACTCAAGGATGGCATCTTTGTTTGTCAATCTAAATACTGCAGGGATCTTCCGAAACATTTCGAAATGGATAACTTCAAACATATCACCACTCCTATGGGTTCTAGAACATACATTCATGCTGATGAGAGTAGAAAATACGTCGACATCTCTAAGTATCAAGGTATGATTGGTTCCCTTCTTTATCTTACCGCAAGTAGACATGATATTATGTTTAGTGTTTGTTTGTGTACATGTTATCAATCAAAGCCTAAAGAGTCACATCTTACTACAATGAAAAGGATATTAAAATAAATTAAAGTCACACTTGATGTAGGACTATGGTATCCTAAAGGAAATATATTTAATCTAGTAGGATATTCAGATTTCGCTGGATGCAAATCTCAGAGGAAAAGTACAAGAAGTACTTGTCATATTCTTGGAAATTCCCTAGTCTCTTGGTCCTGTAAAAAGCAAGCATGTGTTGCTCTAAGTACTACTGAGGCAGAATACATAGCTGCAGGAAGTTGTTTTCCAAAATATTGTGGCTCAAACAACAATTACAAGATTACGAATTAGACCTTGGATGCATTCTCCTAAGATGTGATAATACTAGTGCTATAAATCTCATAATGAATCCGAATATGAATTCCAAGACTAAACATATTGATATAAGGCACCATTTTCTTAGGGACCATGTCCAAAAGAAAGATGTTCTCTTAGAATTCATTGATACAAATGAGCAACTAGCAGATACCTTCACAAAAACTTTGGCTAAAGAACCTTTCTATAAACTTAGATGAGAACTAGACATCCTTGATGAAGCATATCTATCTTAACATGTTGATATATACATTATATGCGCTTCATTATATATATTTCATACCTACTTGTACTTCAATTTGCTTTTTATTGTTTAAATTTATTATTTTGGGGTATGTATTCTGTTACCATGGAAGGGTAATTGATTACAGGGCATCAGTGAAATAAATTATTAAAAATCCAGCCAATGTAATCGATTACAGGATGAATTAATCGATTAATTGCCCAAACAGTAAGTTTGAGTAATCAATTACTCAATCGTGATAATCGGTTACCCTCTGCACTATTTAAGGCAAAAATCATATTTTTGAACTTCATCTTCTTCATTTTCCCTCCTTCCAACCGTGGTAACCCCCCCCCCCCAACTTTGAAAAACTTCTTTTATAAACCATTTGCTTAATTTTTGTGGTGTTTCATACTACATTTTTACTCCTAAACACATTCCTACCATCGTTTTTGTGTTTACAGTTCTAAATCAAAAAACCCCAAATCTCAAAATCTTCAAAACCTAATTTTTTTCCAAACTAAACAACATGGCATCATCCTCTAGATCCAAGAAGCAAAGAACCAATGTGACTCAAGCAAGGCAACAAAACCCGAATGAAGTTAACACATTGGATTTGTCACGTATTTTGACAAACGAGGATCAATGCTAAACCTTCACGGAGCATTTCATGCAACGACCCATTTTTCATCTGACGTATGGTATGTTAAGTTCCTTTGAGGATAACAATTTCATTTTTCGAACCCTTTTTTATCAACAAAAACTCTCCAATTTTTTGCGAAATGCACTCTTCTTACAATCCGGAACTTGTACGGGTATTTTCCTACAATCTGAGTTTTAACAAGAATAAAATCTTTTCATATGTCAAAGGAAAAGAGATTAGCATAGACTTCAAAACTGTGAGTTCACTTTGTTGTAACATACCATACATAAGAACGATAGTCGAGTAAGGCTTTCAATTCGACCTAGAAGGGTACAATGAAATGAATTTCTACTACTCTATGTGTAGATACTCCAAACAAGAAATTGAAATGCATAAGCAAAGGTCTTTCGGTGACTCTATGCGAAACCGAAATATTTTGTCTGTTAGTAACTTAAACTTAAAGGACTGTTTGATTCATTACATGTTAAGCTACATCATAGTTCCAAAGCTTTCAAACATTCACAAGTAAATGATATGGAACTACAATTTATGTACGCTACGAAACACAATGTTCCAATTAATTGGACATTATTGATAATGAGACAAATTTTGACCTTTAGAAGTGAGTAGAGACCATTGTCTTATGCCATTCTCATAACTGCTATACTTGGATATTCTTGTGTTTCGTTAGATGGAGAATCTAAAATTACACTCGATACTCACGATAAGATTGATGTGGATGTAATCCACAAAATGGGTTTCTTTCGAGATTCCAATGATATGATCTACAAGCATCATAGTGATCAACAAACTACACATCAATAAAATCCTTATGTTGACCCTTCTACTCGTCCATCATTTCGTGTTGAATCATCTTCTTCTAAATCCACTTATACCAATCAAATGATAATGGACGAGTTGTTCTCGCTTATGGGTTACATCAATACATGTATGGATGCTCTCGATACATCGAATCATCAAGAAGAGTTTAAACGCTTATCAAAGGTTGGATAACATGGACTTGGACTCTCAAAAAGCTGATACAGATCATCATGAGTAGTAGTCTAGCATTATAGGATTTTACTTATGTGTTTTGGTGTAGTTGTTATTGTTATTGCTATTTCAGAACTCATGTTACTATTGTTGCTTTTATTGTTCTTTTACTTATGCATTTGAACATTGTGCTATGTGTTCCTGAACTATTTGTGATGTATGAATTATGTTTCTTAAACTAATGTTTCAAATGTTATGCTATAATATGATATATATAACTCTCTAACATTTGATATTATTCAAAATTCATATCATGCAAAATCATGACCATGGCTTGTACATATGTCAACATATCTTGTTACCAATTTTATATATTTGTATATTGTGCTGGACAAAACTAGCTTTTCTTCTTTTTAATAAAGTTAAAAGGGAGAGAGAAGTTGGAGTTGTACTTTTTTGTAAAAAACTTTCAGGCACATACAATAAAACAAAAGGGGAAGTATACAAGATAGGGGTAGCATATTCGAACTTTTGACAAAGTTATAGCATCTACATATGCTAAACCTCAGAAAAATTCAAGATCATCATTTTCAAAAGATATTGGTTTGTCATCATTAAAAGGGGAAGATTGTGAAGATCTTGCTCCTGACCTTGGCACGATTTTAATGAAGACGTCAATACTACAAAAAGAAGAAAAGGAAGAAGACCATGAATGTTGGGTACCAATAAGGTAAAATACACCTAGAGGGAAGTGAATAGGTGTAGCGGATCACTAATCTCGCTTTTCCAATTTATGCATAGAATACAAAGCTACCATAGTTAATCGATTATCAATAGGGTTAATCGATTAATGACAATTAATTTAATCGATTATAGTTAGCTCGTTAATCGATTATATTGATTGATGATTCTTTGAAAGACAAACTTTTCTTGCGATGAAAACAGTGATGATTCCTTATCTTTACGATCCTAAATTGATTCGTGATTATTCACAGTTTAACAGCAGTAAGCACTAATCCCATAATGCAATTAAACACAGTGAGCAAGTAAAGACATAAATGTAAAGAGATGGGGAAAGAGAAAGGTGCTCAAGGATTTTTATCCTGGTTCGTTTGCGAGTCCACTTGCAAACTACATCCAGGCCTCCCGGTTGATCTGAGAGATTTTTCTTCACTATGGAAACTTTATGTTCTTTAACAACACACTTCCAATACATGCAAAAGACACTCCTTTCTTGGAACCGTTAAGCCCCACTTCGGTTTGACTACTAAGCTCGCCCACGAGGATACCACACTGTTCACGACTCTAGCCCCAACCTAAGTATCGTATGAACCAAGACCTCTTGTCCTCGTGAAGACACTTACCTAACCACATCTAAGGTTTTCTCTATCTCCTTTTTAGGTGATACTAACACACCAAGAGACCACTACTTAAATAACAAGATTTCGCTGAGTTATCATGCACACTTAATGTGCGAATTTAAAATTCAAGCTCAACCCTAAAACCCTATGCAGAATCTTCACAATTAGCCTAGAACTACTTATGATGATATACAATGGTTTTACAAAAGTATAACTATGATAGCACTTTTCAGCAAAGATAGCCTTGAAAATTAAGCTCTACGAATCTTGAGTTTTTCTCTCTCTCTGAATTGAAAGTTCGAAATTTGTTTTCTAAAACTAGTTGTTCTGTTTAAAATAACAGCTTTTTTTCACAACTGATTCTAACTAATATTAATCGATTATATAGTATGTTAATCGATTAACGTGTTTCTTAGAACCAATTTTTCAGTTATGGCTTAATCGATTATTAACCTTCTTAATCGATTAATAAGCCAGAAATCCTAGGAGATTAGATACTGTAACTCCTTTTAATCGATTACACCTTTCCTTAATCGATTAACAGATTTCAACAGGATTTAATCGATTAATATGTGTGAAAATGGTTTTTCCTAAATGTATGGTAAACTCTCTATATGATGAAAGAGCATGCAACTCATGATTTTTGAAATGGTTGATTCCTTTATGCAAAAAACCATGTATGCATAATGCAAATGCATGAATCTTACTTATCATATATATATATATATATATATATATATACATATACATATATATATATATATAGATGTGATGCCTCAACCTATATGATTTTAATTTTAGACATTATGTGATACTTCCATCTTGAGTTTACCTAACCTAAACTCAATACTAGGCAAACATCTTAGGACTCTAGAATATAAAAGCAATCCAACGTTCTACAACGTGGACCTTGAGTTTTCGGTATGTTGTTTGTTGTGATGCCCAAGTCTTCAAGCTTCCATTTAAGTCTTTGTCTTCATCAAAACTAAGTAGGTTAATCATGATGGCATCCTTTGACTATTTTACATTTCAATGAAGTCATAGAAGATTCAAGCTTCAAGTGAATTATAGACTAAGTCTTCATATAGGTACTTATACCCTAACACTCACTTTAATATTTAGTAGCAATGCTAAAACTAATCAAGATTATTTGCAAGGAACTGGATATATCTAAAATGAAAAGTCAAAATTTCTAAGTAATGAGTTACTTGACCTGTTTAACAAGTTACCAGAACTATGTAACATATTACCTGAATTGTGAGGTAGTTGGTAATAGGTTACTGAAACTTCATAATAGATTACATGACTGAGAAAACATTTACAAAGAAAAATTGACTGATGTAACTGATTAACTCAATGTAATAATCAATTACCACCTTGAATAGAACATTTGGGGAATCAATTACCACGTCGTGCAATCGATTACACAAAGTTGTTGAAACTATATTTTCAAATTCAAATGAACATCTTTCATCCAAAGTGAATACGTTTTATTCCAATCGTGTCTCCTCTTCATGGAAGGTTATCATGGCTGATTGGAAGCCTATTTAAAGGCATTGATACATCCAAAATTATAGAGACATGAAATACACAATTGCTTACAATCAGACAAAACTTTCAAACACTTAGTAAACAATTTTCTACACATTTTTTCTGAAGCAACTTTGTTTCTAAACTATCATATTTTCTGAAGTTGCTTATTTAAGTGCAAATTGTTCTAAACTTTCAAAATATTAAGACCATTATATACTAAGTATTTATATTGTGAGATCAAAGATTGCAAGTTATAGAATTATCAAAACTTGTAAAGGCAATCCTACTTACCCTTGTTATATTCTTCATCTTGGTTATAAACCTTTTATCACAAGGGTGTGTTGAGAAGGGGGAAAGAGTTCACTTGAAAAGGGAATTTTCAAGGATAGATAAGTTGTGAGTGTGTAAGGTACAAAAATATTGGGAAGGGAAATTGTAATTACAACTCAAATTATCTAGTGGAAAAATCTCTTGTGTGGCAAGAGTACTGGATGTAACCTTCAGTGGACAAGAAGGCGAACGAGTATAAAAACTCTTTGTGTACTCTTCTTCTACTTACTCTTTTCATTTACATTTACTTTATTTGGTTTAATTCTACATAAATAATCCGCTGCATATAAACTTTGATAACATAGTAGAAAAATTAGTCATATTCTCCCAACAACTAATTCACCCCTTCCTCTTAGTTGACATCTTAAACTTACACTATATGTATCATCAAATCATAGTGCAGAGGAGTGGATACTTGACACTGGTTGTTCCCACCACATGATGCCAAACAAAGAATGGTTCACCACATACAGGGCAAACAATTTTGGTTTTGTGTATCTTGGAAATAATAAAGCATGTGGAATTATTGGCATGGGAGAAATCGTAATTATGATGGATGATGGTGTAGTGAAGACGATATGTGAGATTAGGCACATACTAGATCTGAAAAAGAATTTGATTTATTTTGGGACATTGCAGGTTAAAGGATTTAGCTATAGGTTGGGAACATTTACAAGTCGTTAGGGAGAACATTTGTAGGTGGACTTGATGGAGTGGCTGAAGAGATTTCAGTCGATTCAGACCATGATGCTACAAAATTATGGCACATGCGTTTGGGTAATATTAGTGTGTGTGGCATGACAGAACTATGCAAAAGAGGACTATTGAGGGGATTCAGTAAATGCAAGCTAGATTTGTGCGAGTATTATGTGTTTAGGAAACAAACACGAGTTAATTTCAAGGCTGGCCAACACAAGACTCGGGGAATTCTAGACTATGTCCATGCTTATGTATGGGGACCTACTCAGGAACCATCCCTAGGATGTTCTAAGTATTTTGATAACTTTTCTCACTAAGTCTGGGTATATTTTCTAAAGCATAAGTCAGAAGTCTTTGTCATGTTCAAGGTTTGGAAGGTAGAGGTAGAGAACCAGGCTGGTAAGAAATCAAATACCTAAGGTCAGGCAATGGTATGGAGTACAAAGACTCAGAGTTTCATAAATCCTGTGAGGAACATGGCATTCAGAGGCACTTTTCAGTGAAGAAGACTCCTCGGTAGAATGGTGTTGTAGATAGGGTGAATAGAACTCTTATAGAGAGGGCCAGATGTATGAGACTGAATGCTGGACTTTCCAAAGGATTTTGGGCAGAGACACTTAATATGGAATGTTATGTCATCAATAGATCACCACGGGCTTCATTGGATGGTAAAGTTCCTGAAGAAGTATGGACATGTAACCCTGTCAATTATAATATGTTATGCATATTTTGTTGTCCTGCTTATGTACATGTACTTAATGATGAACGGTCTAAACTTGATCCCAAAGTTAAAGAGGTGTATCTTCATTGGAAATACCAAAGGTGTTAAGGGGTTCAAGTTTTGGGATCCAGATTCTAGAAAAGTGGTGTTGAGCAGAGATGCAGTATTTGATGAAGATTTCATGTTGAAACAGTCGGCTTTGATAGAGGTGCCCAGGCCAAATGCAGAGACTTTGAGATCAAATATGATTTCAGTAAGCAATGAAACAGTTCATGTAAATGAAGACAAGGAACCATGCACTAGTTCAAGTCAATAACATGATGATTCTCAGACGGAGAGTTCAGGTGTTCAGGAGTATCTACTTGCTAAAGACAGATATATGCGTCCTATCAAAACTCTAGAGAGATATGGATTTGAGTATATAGCTTCAGTTTCTCTCCATATCAGTTCAGGAGATCCATGTAGCTTTCAATAGGCTGTAAACAGTGAGGAGAAAGTACAATGGAAGGGTGTCATGATGGAGGAGATGTAGTCTCTACACAAGAACCAAACTTGGGAGCTTGTCCCATTGCCCCCAGTCAAGCGTGCAATTGGGTGGAAGTGGGTGTACAAGAGGAAGCCAGCAGTATCAGAAAAGAAGGGGTAAAGTTCAAGGCTCATCTTGTAGCAAAAGGGAATTCACAGCTAGGGGTGTAAAAGTTCGGTTCGGTTTTTGATGCAGTTTAGTGACCGAACCGAACATATAGATATAGTTCGGTTCTATTCAATTAACCGCAAATTTTATTTAGAAAGCAAATCGAACCGGTCATTGACGGTTCAGTTCGGTTCGGTTCCGCGGTTTTTTAACTTGTTTAAAAAAATCCTTCAAGAAATAATTGAACAAAATGAGGAAAATATAGAATCGAATACTAAACTCATCAATAATAAAGTATTCAATACTTTATCTAGTAAAACAATAATTAAGTCAACAAATCAACATACTACAAACTTGATATTTTAGTCCACAAAATCTTGGACAATATCCAATAATAGTAACACCTACTAGGAAGTAAAAACGTGAATTTCTCTTTGGCCAGCTTGGTACATAAGTTCACGTCAGTAATATCCTCAATATGCATTTGCTCCATAATTTACTATTAAAATAAAAATCTTTGATCACTAACATATTCAACAAGCGAAATGTAATTGACCAATTGTAATAAACACTAAACAATAACATATTCAATAATGAGTTAGTGATCATGCAAAGCAATTGTAATAAATAGTAACTTATTCAAGAATATATTACCTTAATTTAAATTGATAAATTAATCATCAAGCATTGGTCCACCAATGATATTATCTTGTTCCTGTAATCCACTAATACCTACTGCCAGCTCTAATAAAATATTGAAATAAAACAAACATCAATAAAGTATAAAATAGTATAAATAAAAATGTATAATAACTAACAATACAAAATTTATAACTATACCTGATTCAGCTTCAAGTACATGACTTGAAAAATTAATCTTCTTAGGTTGTTTCTTCAACCAATTTTGAGCACAAATCAAAGCCTCAACTGTGGAAGGGCGCAATGAACTACGATATGAGTCAAGAACGTGACCCCCGGTGTTAAATGCACTCTCGGAAGACACCATAGAAATTGGGATAGCTAATATATCCCTTGCCATGCGTGAAAGAACATGGTACTTGACTGACTTGCCTCTCCACCATTTTAAAATATCAAATGGATCATCATCAGGTAGTTCCTCAAAATCATCATCTAAGTATCTATCCAACTCACTTTTCTTTAAATCATCTTCCTTTTTCCTCACATTTTTTTTGTGTATTTCCTTGACCATGGCACTAGGATCGTCATAATTTTGAGCAACTTGACTTATGGACATTGTATTTATGGTTTCGCCAGTAGTATCACTACTCGCATGGGGTATATGATACCATACAACATATTGATCAAATATTCTTTTGACTAGACCTCTCAATTTTTCTAATGCCCCATCTGCTTTATTTTCTTCTTATATGTGTTTAAAGAAAAGCTCGATAAATGCCAACTTATACCTGGATCAAGGAAAACAACAACAAACAAAAAATAATTTATATGCTCAATGTCCCAATACTTATCAAATTTCTCCTCCATATTTGATGACATTCTTCTTAGTACTCAATCTTTCTTAGTACTAAATCCTCACTTTGTATCCAATTACCTAAGTTGATTTGAATCTGAAATAACTTGTCAAAGAAGACATTAGAAGTGGTATTCAATGACCCAGAAAAAGCAAGGGTAGCATCATAGAAAATCTTTAAGAACTTAATAAAAACACGAGCACGATTCCAATCTTCTAATGACGGAACACCCCCCTCTTTAGTAAGAGCTGTGAAATAATCGTCATCATCATACCTTAGGCGAGAAAATGCTTTTTCATACTTTTCAGCTACTTCTAACATCAAATATGCAGAATTCCACCGAGTTGGCATATCAAGAAGTATTTCTTTAGTGCAATTTATTTTTACAACATCAACACACTTTCTAAAACTAGCGGCTCTTTGTGGAGAAGAAGTGACATACTTACAAGAAGCCCTTATCCTAGCAACAGAAGCATCTATCTCCTTCAAACCATCAGTAACAATTAAATTCAAAATATGAGCATTACACCTCATATGCATATACTCTCCATTCAAAAGGGTAGTACCATTCCAATCATCCATGCCTCTATGCAAATATGACAATGCAGTATTGTTAGAATTAGCATTATCTATAGTTACAGTGCAAATTTTAATAATTCCCCAATCTTTCATGCATTGCTCTAAGGCCCTTCCTATGGTTTCCTCCCTATGGTCTGGAATCAATACAAAACTCAATATCTTTCTATGTAATTGCCATCCCTCATCAATAAAATGGGCAGTCACACACATGTAGTTCATGTTTTGAATGGAAGTCCAAGTATCGGTTGTGAATGAAACCATTTGATGATTAAACTCCAACAAAGATTTCAACAATACTTTTTCTTCCCTATAAAGTTGCATGCAATCCTTAGTAATAGTCACACGAGTAGGAACTTTGAATCGTGGTTGAGCCTTGCTCATAAAAGATCTAAACCCAAGATTCTCAACAAACTTAAATGGAAGCTCATCTATATTTTGCTTCTTGTCATTCATTTTATTTGTATTTTTTACACACTAACTATATGTTTTCTCAATGGAGTTGTTGCACTATTTAATGAATATTCTCTTGCACAATGATGATAAACAACCTTATTAGTTTCCTTCTTAAAATCATCCCCCACAATAGAGGCAGCTCTAGAAGACTTTCGTTTAGCACTTACCTCTTTTATAGATGGAGTCTCACTTGTAATTTCAATAGATGCTACATGTGTTCCACTTGTTGGAGTTGTGGGAGTCGGTGCACTACCAACTTCAGTTCCACTTGTATTCGAGTTTTTACTAATCTTGCCTGATTCATAACTTTAAAAAAATACATAGTCAGTGAATACAATGTATAGGGAAGTAGAAAATAACATTGAATTACTTATCATCACCAAACTCTAATTATAACAAAGATTATGCAATATATTTTTTACCACTTCGCGTAGGGTACAATGGATTTGTTTATTCTTTTCAAACTTTAAATTCGATCTTCCTTGTATAACTGTTTCCTTTTACTTCGATGGTGAATACTTAGTAAAATAAAATTTAAGTTTTACTAAGTTGAAACCAAATATAAATTTTCATGTACTGAAACCTTCAATAAGTATAAAAGGAATATAAAACTTGCACTAAAATTTACATGTCAAAACAATGAAGTAAGCCAATATAATATTGGAGACTTTAGAGATACAAGGTTTTGACTTTTGAATATGCATATAATTTTTTTTACATTACCTGAGTCACTAGGTCTTTCAATGGTGGATTAAAAGGATAGATTGTGAACGACAAGAAGCTAGATCTATGGAGTCACACCTGGAAAGTTGGATCTTGGGTCTTCACCATTCTCTTTTCTTTCTTCTTCTCTTTTCTTTCTTCTTCTCTCTCTTCTTTCTTTCTTCTTCTTTAATTTCTAATTGTTTCTGACGCAGTGACGCTCCTTTTCTTCTTTTTACTTTTACTTTCTTTCTTTAGTTTTTTAGTTGTTTATTTCTTTTAATCTGTTTCTTTATTTTGTTTTTTATTTTCTGTTCTAGTTGTTTAATATTTATACTTTAATTATTTTCATTTTCATCCTTAGAGGCATGAACAGTGAACATTAGATTGTAATTTGTTTTTGTTTCTTCTCAATGGACAGTACATATACATAGTAGATATAATATATATTTATGTTTGTTTACTTATCTTTTTTCTTCTATTTGCCTCTTATTTATAGTCTATTTATATTAATAATTCTAAATCATATTTCATCTCCTAACTTTAAATCCTAACCATCCAAATATATATAAAAAAATATTTTTTAGTATGCGGTTCGGTTCGGTTCCAACGGTTCCAAAATTTCTAAAACCGTGAACCGAATCGAACTTAAATGGTTCCAAATAAAAAAACCGAACCGCGAAACCGAACCGAACTACATTTTGTGGTTTGGTTCGATTTCATCAGTTTAAACCGAAATCGCTTACACCCCTATTCACATTAGAAGGGGATCAACTACAATGAGATTTTCTCCCCAATGGTGAGACACACTTCTATGAAAGCAGTATTTGCCTTGATAGCCAGTTGGGATATGCACTTAGAACAGATGGATGTGAAGATTGCCTTTCTCCATGATGAATTAGAGGAGAAAATTTATGACACAACCAGAAGGGTTTAGTGGAGCTAGATAGAGTCACTTGGTTTGCAAGTTGATGAAGTCTTTATATAGGTTGAAGCAGTCTTCCAAACAGTGGTACAAGCAGTTTGACATTTATATGTTGAAGCTTGGTTACAAGCGTTGTGAGTTTGATTGTTGTGTTTATGTAAGAAGCCTTGATTATGGTTCTTTTATTTTTCTGTTACTTTATGTTGATGATATGTTGATTGCTGCTAATTATTTGAGTATATCAATGAGATGAAAGTCATTCTAGGTAAGGAGTTTGACATGAAAGATTTCAAGGTTGCTAGGAAGATTCTCGGGATGGAGATTCACATGGATACGGGAGTTAGAAAACTATGGCTCTTACAACAAAGCTATGTTGAAAATATCTTAGAGAGATTTGATATGAGCAATGCTAAAGTAGAAAGCACTCTATTGGCAAATCACATCAAGCTTTCCCTGGATCATAGTTCAAAGACAAAGGAAGAGAAGAATTACATGTCAAAGGTTCTATATGCCAGTGCAGTGTGGTGCTTGATGTATGTTATGATTTGTACTAGACTAGACTTGACACAAGTAGTTAGTCAAGTATGCAAGTACATGTCTAAACTAGGGAAGCAACATTGGGAAGCAGGCAAATGGATTTTCAGATATTTGAAGGGGACTAAGGGTCTCGGTATCATGTTTGGAAGTCAATAGAGTAAGCCTTCAATTATAGATTATGTTGATTCTGACTATGCATGAGACTTGGATGATAGAAGGTCCACAAAGGGTTTGTCTTCACCCTTGTAGGCGGACCAATTATGTGGAGATAATTAGTTTAGTACGTTGTTGTTATGTCCACAACAGAAGCAGAGTACATGGAAGTTGGTGAAGCTTCTAAGGAAGCCTTGTGGCTTATGGGGCTGGTAAATGAATTAGGAATTGAACAAGATGGAGTTCCGCTGCATTGTGATAGTTAGAGTGCTATATTCTTGGCAGAGAACCAAGTGTATCATGCTAGGACCAAACATATTGATGTGATATTTTACAAGATCAGAGAATTGGTAGCTTGTGGGAAGATACTATTGTAGAAGGTTCACAATTCAGAAAATACAGCTAATATGCTAACCAAGCCAATTATCATGGACAAGTTCAGGCATTGTCTGAGCTTGCTTAACCTTCATTGATGCTAGACTAAGGAACGCCCAAACCCAATGGCGGAAGACGGAGGTTGATGATATTCGCCAAGGTGAAGATTGTTGTGCAATGACTCATATTCTATAAGAACAACAATACAAGTCTTGTCTAAAGTGGTTGGGGTAGAGGGTTATATATTTAAAGTGGTTGGGGTAGAGGGTTATATATTTATGTTATGTAAACCTAATTTAACAATGAGAAGAATAGTCAAGTCTAAATCCTTATTCTCTAATAATATATAATGGTAGTCTCTCAACGCTCTCGGTGACGTAGACACAATTAGCTAAACCTCGTTACCAAATCCCTTGTGTTATTTTCCTTTCTCTATACTCTTTTACTATTTGATTACTTACTTGTTCCCAACAGTTAGAAATACAAAATTGGTTGTCAAAGATGGATTATGCTATCTTTAGATGCATTAGTGGGAAGAATATATAATATGTTAATGATTTTCATTGAATTTTAGAAACAAAAATTGTTATATTAAACTTTACAGTTTATATGTTCTTAAAAAATATTAATCAATATTATAAGAAATAATGTATTAACGTAATTTTTAACAATAAAGGATAATGTTTAAAAATTAAATATACTGCTTAGCTATATATATATATATATATAATTAGGGTATTTATGCTATTTTAATTACATTGTGTATAAACATACATTTTTTTTCATTGTCATATTATTCTCTACTACCAACGGGCGTTGGTTCAAGTGGTACATGTTTGATTCCCCTTAAGCAAGAACCCGAGTTCGAGTCTTGTGGATGGAAAAAATGCCCGTTGGGAGAGTTAGCCCCACTTACCTGTGGATGTGCCCGGCTCGGACAGGATTGCCTCCAGTGCGAGGATACCTATGGGAAACCAAAAAAAAATATTATTCTCTACTATTTTTCTTTCTTTCAACTCTCTTTCCTTCAACTTTCTTTCTCTCTACTTTCATTCTTTAAAAACCAAAGATAGTGTATAAGTCATAATACTTGTTCCATCTCGGTTCAAGCCACATCATGGCCGAAATAAATTGCCAGGAATCAGCTATATACTGAGCATAGAAGAGTCCAACTTGGGCAAGCATTGATTATTAAAATGGTAGGAGCCATGCATGAATGAGAAAGAAAAGATGAACAAGAAAGAATGAAGAAAAAGAGAAAGAATAGAGAATCAAAGTCTCCATTCAAATGTAATTTTTCTCATTATTATCATTGAATTGAATGAATAAGAAGTGAGTCAATATGGTTTTCTTGATGGTTTTGTGGAGTTTGGCAGTGGTGATGAGTGAACTCATAGAGTTTGAATGGTTCTTTGGTTCTTGCATGAACCAAGAAAAAAACTTTCATCGTGTATGTAGGTAAGGTAAATTGAGGAGAATCCATAGAGCAAGATTCCACAACTCTGATACGTTCAAAGCGGAAGCGATCAAATAATTATGCTCTAATACCATATTAAAATGTAGGAGCTATGCATGAATGAGAAAGAAAAGATGAACAAGAAAGAAGGAAGAAAAAAAGAAAGAATAGAGAATCAAAGCCTTCATTGAAATGTAACATTTCTCATTATTATTATTGAATTAAATGAATAAGAAGTTAGTCAATATGGTTTATTTATACAATAGAAAAGAAGAAAAGAAAGCTTGTAAAGCAAGTAACTAACACAAACCTAACTAGTTAATTCCCAACTTCCTAACCAACTATCATCTTCCAAAAATATCCTCTAATATATCTTTAATATTGATCAAGATCTGATGACCGACCACCCCAAATAGAGGTCATAGTTGATCGAATGGAGCTCAAACAGTAATACTGGTGACCACAACCCTTTTGCTATCTAACTGTCATGCTGCCTGAATAGGATTGACACGCCGCCTGAATAACACAGATCTCTATTAAAACTACACATGTCACCTGCACAATGTGTCACCTGCACAATGTGTCACCTTCTGCCATGTGATAGGAACATGCATAATATACGACTCTAGAGCTAAGACAGACTATAGGTCAAGTATCCATAGAGTACAGACATGTCAGAGTCGTCCGACACAGATAAAGCAACCCCTACTTATTTAGGATAGACTCGACATGTCAAGATGTTCGACCATGCTAACAACATCTTGCTAGAAAATATTCATATCATTCTCCTCTATAAATAGGGAAAACTTTATAACGAAGTTAACACTTAATACTTTCTCTTAGATTCTTGTATTCTATTTTCTACATATATATCTCTCATTTAATGATTTGAGTGTTTCACATAGTCACCCAGACACTCCATCTCAAACTAAAATCAGAGGATTTTCAAATGACAGCTTGCCCAAATTCCTTTCCCTCCAACCTCACATCAATCTCATCACTCTCACACTCAACCCTGGATGCATGTGTTTAATTAGGAGCTTACTTCAGTTACAAATCAAATACTTGACAATAAAAATACTCCACATGTCTGAAACTGGTTGATGTTTACCCTACACATTAAATTTTTAGACGGATAACGATTCATCAAACACATGCTTACTATTACATCCTTCTAGTTATATTGGATTGAATTGTTTAATTTTTTATAAAGCATTATGGGATTTATGTGGATATACTCTCAAGTGAGACTTTTCAGCTCAACGCCTAGTGTGCTGTCCTGACGTTAACGTACGTAGGCACACACGCTTTCTGAACTTTAGAATATGTGGTCAGAAAAATCTTAATTTTCTGAATAATAAAATGACCAGAAAATTTATTACGTTGAATTGACATTGAAAAATTAGGAACTTGATGATTATCTCAATCTACATAATATGAAATATGTTAAAGTGAGTTTCTATTCGTATATGTTAACAGGATATGGGAGTACATAAAAAGAAAAAAATATAATATTTAGTATAAACATTACATGATAAGTATACCATTTAGTGTATTAATTTTATTTAAGAATCAACAATAATATAATATGAACAGTGAATGATGTAATATTGACAATGTAAAAACTATTAGATTGTAAGTGTATATATTTTTTCTACAAAAATTATAATATTTGCACACTGTTAATGTAAAGATTTATACAATATAAAATTATAATATAATGATGCAATGATCTAATGACATTATAAAAAACTTATTAACGTTAGTGTATACATTTTATTTTTCTGAAAAACAAATATTAACATCATGTATTACTTTTATCACTTAGATACAATATGATTAATTTTCAAAGTTAAATATAGGGATAATTCTTTGATTACCTTTACAGAAGATAATCTTTTCGGTTAATTATAGGAATACATGTCACTCTTTCAAAGTTAGAGAAAATTTCAGGTTATATATTTGAAAAATATTATACATACTGTATATGGGTCTTCTAGAGTAATTTAAATTTTGTTAGTCAAAGTTAGGATGTATAAGTTTAAGGGTGGCAATGAGCCAATGAATGCAATTTAAAATTTTTAGAGACAACAAATTATGGATTCCAACTACACGAGAAAGCCCTCAATAACAATAATTGCAACCTACACTAATTGCAACCGGTAGTAGAAGCCACTATAAGAGTAAGTTGTTATTTTAGCAAGGAATTTATAAATATTAGTCGTACATTTGAGGACCTGACAATTAGACCGGTACATCGGTCGGATGGAATTACATATCATCATCATATTCTTAATTTAACATATTTTGAATTATTTTGGAGGGTGAAAATTCTGGTTTAAATAAACAAATAATTGTTCACTTAAAATAAAAAATGTAAAGAGGTTACTTCAATATTCTAATTTTATTAAATAAAAAATAAATTTAGAAATATTATTATTATTAATTATATTTTATAATTATATATTTATATATAATTATTAATTATATATAATATCATTTTGTCGGATCACACAATATAACTAACTAAATTTTATTTTAGACGACATCTTTTCATTTGATATTTGACTTGTTTCATACCAATGAGGATACATCTCCGTTACATGTTTATTGTTTAAAAATTATTAAATATTGTAACATTTTGGTATAATTTAACTAAAATACTCCACTTAATTTATATTGATATATGAAGCAATAAGTTTGTGAAAACTACATTAGAGATGAAGATAAACATGATATAAAAACTAGCCATAAATAAAAGCGTAATTTGAAAAATATAAGATTTGAATTTTGTATTTTTTGAAATTATAACTACTTTTCAAATAATCCTTGAGTCAAATAAATCCCAACAATATCTAAAATTTGACAATTTTAAAGACTAATTGTTGTTACCGTAGCTTGCAGCAATTATAAATGGCACGAAATAATACTTACTAGCTGAGTCACGACCAGATCGATCTCTTTAAGACGTTTTGTAATAGCCATGGTACTATCACAATGGATCAACACAACTGATATATGTTTTTCCCATAGGGGAATCTCTGCAAGCAAACTTTTCAGCTAACTTGTTTCCTCATTAGTTGTTGTTAATGCTATCATCTCAATTTTCATAGTGGATTGAAATAACATAGTCTGTTTCTTGTTAGACTCTAGATAGTTCATCTCATCATTTATGGCTTCTCGCCACAAATCAACATCCAAAAAAAAAAAACTTCTTGGAGAGTTGATGAATTATCCTCCAATATATAGACCATATAATCAGGTATATACTCTCTAACAATTATTGCTGTCTTACTTCTTCTAGGTTCTATTTCAAACCATTCATTTTCTATCATTATCTCTAAGCACAAGTATGTGACTAGTTGACGTGCCTCCACTATTCCTCAATTTAAAAAGGAATTTCTTCTCATTAAAGTCAACATCGTTAGACTCATTGATTATTTTGTGTTAAGGTCGTAATGCCTATACACAATATTATATCATACCCAATCAATATATATTCACATGCTCTCTAAGTTTAACTCTCTAGGGTCATACCATCAGAAATAATTTCATGAGCAATTTTATGTATCTCATAGGACTGAGACTCTACTGATTTATTATCAGTCATTTGATACTTGAGGTAGTGATAACATCATATATATATAATTTATCTTAACTTCCTCGGTATCATATTTCTTTATTTCTCAAGTGTGTACCAAATTAATTTGGCACACTTATATGGGATGTAGTAATCATGCAGATCATCAGACAACCCATTCAGAATGAAGTTCCTACATAAGTAATTACTTTCATTCCAAAGAGCTATTTCAATAGCAAGTTTATCCCTTTCATTTTTTTCAGCCTCATCCGTCAAACCGAAATGGCTTGTTCAGATCATAGCTGTTCGGTTCAGTAATATTATCTATGAATGTCATTGTAGTCGAAACGTCTTAAAATTGTTGTTACCGTAGCTTGCAGCAATTCTAAATGACACGAAATAATACTTATTGGCTAAGTCACGACCAGGTCGCTCTCTTTAAGACATTTCGTGGCACTGTCCAAAATGTGCAAGTAGACTATCAACCAAGCCGTCCTCAGGATAAAACTACCCAGATCTCTGTTATCGAATTCTTACTGCACTGTAAGAACCAATCTCAAATACACCCTCCACAATATGGCTACCGATGCCAATTCTCGAAATTTCCCACAATATGACTACCCGTGCCAATTCTCTTCCCACAATACTGACTACCAGTGTCATTTCTCGAAATGCCCATAATATGGCTACTTGTTCCAATTCTTTCCCTCAATACTGACTACCAATGTCAGTTCTCGAAACTCCCAAAATATGGCTATTTGTGCCAATTCTTTCCCCCAATACTAACTACCAGTGTAAGTTCTCGAAACTCCCACAATATGGCTGTCTGTGCCATTTCTTAGTGCCACAGAAAGAAATGGGGAGAAGTTTGCTGGAAATGCATCGGCAAAAAATATGAGAGAGAAAGAAAAAGTTGAATGAAAGCGAATTCAACTTGGGGCCATAAAATATGAAAGAGAAGGCTTCTATTTATAACTTGGGATTTTTTCCAATTTCCTAGTTTCTCCAATGTAGGACTTGAGAGTTGTTTTTTTTCTTTTTCAAAACTCTTCAATGTGAGACTTGTGAGTTGTTTTTTCAAAACTCTCCTATGTGGGACTTGGGTGTTTTTTATATCTCATACCCAAAAGTTCTTACTCATGGTTTTTAACAAACCATGTTCCAATACTAATTTGACTTAGCTTGTACTTTTAATTTAAGGAGTATTGATATCGTATTATGTTATAAAAATGATGATTTACTTGGAATAGTTAGTTTTGATTATAACAATCCAGATTGTGGTGCATGCTGCCAGTGTTCAATCCCACAATGTTGAGGATGGGTGTCCTTACGCCACAAAAATTTGACACAGAAAAGATATCAGTGACTATCAGCTATCCTGTGCATTGCACATATATTTATTAAATTGGAAAACATGTAGAATCAATTAAATTAATTAGAAAGTGTATAAAAGAATATAAAGGAATGTGTTTTTTTTATATAAAACGAAAAGCGAGGTGCTAAATTTTGTAGCCAAATTTATGAAGATCAAAAGGCCAACTCAAAATGCTCGTTGATATATTTTCATCTTCCATTCATCACATTAAATAGTATTGTTATATGACGAGTTTTGATTAGATCATTTTTATATGATCACATTTCTAGACTATTTGCACATTAATATTTTAAAAATAGTGAAGAAATTAAGAATGTGTATCAATACAAAAATTTATCACATAAATAATCTAATCTAAAAATGATATAAGAATTAGTGTGTAAATATCATTGTCCTAATTATGGACCATGGAATTAAACTCTATTACCTGTGAGAATTAATGAACATTCTCAATGTAATATGATACGCAATCTGAGTTTGTAAAAATATTAATTCATTATCAAATGGCTATATTTAATCAACAAATTATTGGTCTAAAGGTGTAAGGCTACACTAGATCCCAAAATTAAGAGTTCAATTCCTGAGAGCGATACTTGTTAAGAGGGATAGACAGAATTCCGAAGGAGATTAGTTCCTTACTAAAAAAGATGAGGAAAAACCCTTGGTAGTACAAAAAAAGTCTATACTTGTATATTATTAAAACAAAATAAATTGAGATTTAGAGAAAAATATATATGTACACTGTATGAGTTCTTTACACTATCATTACATAATTGACAATTGATATTCAATTGTCATTTACTCTTTAAAAAGTAATCTAAATAATAATAGATAATACAATAATTATATATAAATTTTTATATTAATAATATGTAAATATTACACTGTTTCGAAAATAAGGTTTATGCATCAGGTGGAATCGTGACCTTCTCTGTTCCCTAGATAAATGAAAATGGTCTCAAATAAAGAGCGTCAGACAAAGGAAATGGAAAAGAAAGAAAGATGATTTTACATAGTAAAAATCTCTCCACTAATATTTAACTTAATTATATACTTAGAATTTATTAAGGAGTTAAGTTTTGGAGGAGATAAAAAAAAAGATTTTAGAATATTTAATGGCTCTGAAACATTTATTTCTCCTTATTTCCTCTCCAACATTAAATTTGTAAAGAATATATTTATTTATTTATTTATTTATTTATTTATTGACTAGTATAAATTTTGTTAAAATATTAACTCACTTTTAGATGAATCTTATTATGGCTAATGAAGTTTTGTTTAGTTTTTAGAACATCTAGTGCAATTTATTTATTGTTTTTTCATATTTCTTATTAAATTAATGAATTTTATTTATTTTCCACTTCAATGGTATAATTCATTTTTTTGTACTTAAATAGACCCAATCATTTGTGTATTTTCAACAGTATTTTCTCAAGCAAGCGATGTTAAACAGTGGAAAGTAAACATTTAACAGCGTTCACTCAAAATCCTTCAGAAAATGAATTTATATTCGAAGGGTTCATAACGGCATGGATAAGTTCACACTAATTCATCAATTTGGGATCCAATTCAGTGTTTTCCTATTTGTATATCCTTATCTCACAGGTTTAGTGTTTGAATCAGTAAAGAACCATTTCTTCTGTACCTATATGAATCAATATTATTACCTTCCAATTCCTTCAATGGTGCAAGTAATTTTTTGTCCTTAAATGGACTCCACCATTTGTCTATTTTCACAGTATTTACTCAAGGCGAACGCTGTTAAATGCATACTTTAAACATTAGCACTCCCTCAAGTGAACGTTGTTACTTTTAACAATACTCCCATAAACGAGCATTGCTAAATGATTGAAGATAGAGTCATTTAAAAGCGCTCACTCAAGCAAACGCTGATAAATGTCTACTTTATACTTTTAACATTGTTCCCTCAAACGAATGCTATTAAATGTCTACTTTCTACTTTTAATAGCACTCACTCAAATGATTGATGTTGAATGTCTATTTTCAACTGGTAACAACGCTCGCTCAAGCCAGCAATGTTAAATATCTACATTTAAAAGTGTTTCCTTAAGTCAGCGCTGTTAAATATATATTTTCTACTTCTAATAACATTCACTCAAACGAGTGCTGCTAAATGTCACTTTCTCTAGAGAAAATATAGTTGTTGCACTTTCTTCCTCTTTTCATTGTTGGTTAATATATTTTTTCCTTTCTCTTTCTTCACTTTTATTTTATTTTAAGGGCTTTATAGAAATAAGAATCATGTTCTAATTAAGAAATTTTTTCTATTAATGGACAAAAAGCATATCACTCATAGTAGCATCAAAGTTTATGGATAATCTTTTTTTTTTGTTAAGGATCACTACTAAAAAATTAACTCATAAAAACTGCTCTTACAAAATTAACTCATAACTTATTAGGTCTTGTGATTAAATGTTGTTAGTGATGTGATGTAAATAACTCTTAATGCTGAAGAGAGATTACTATCCTCTTTTTTTGTCTCTATTGCTTATTTTAATTTAATGAAAAAGTATTACTTAATTAAAAAATAAAATTCTAAAAATATAAAATAATATTTTATATTACTTAGAAAAAGTTGATTGATTAGGGACATATATACATAAATATTTTGGGATACATCATCCCTATTTATTTAAGCTCTCATATGAGAGTGAGGCCTGCCCTAACCGCCTTGAGCCTCCAATATCGAACATATATATACCTTTGTATGAAAAGAAGACTTAATTAACTTCTACGTCCTTGTAAATAGTAGTTTTTTTTTCTTAAGCGTGCTTATGAAATTGTAAGGAATCATAAAAAACATACTGTAACAAAATGATTTTTTATGAGCAATTTTTTTTTAAAATAAAAAAAAGTTATAAGACTAAAATTCTGAAAAAAAAACATAATGTGTCGTATATATGAAAGATAGGGGTACGTTTGGTTTCAAGAAATGTTTTCTATTTTTATTTCTTATTTTCATTTTAAAAAAATAAATTTCATTTCTACGATTTTATTTTCTCAAAAAATACATGTTTATTATTATCATTTTCATTTTCAAAACCATTCACTCCAAACTTCACAAATCAGGATAATTACCTTTGCAATTAACCCAGTTCTAAATTTTTGAATCATTAGAAGTAGTCAAACCAATAGTTTCATAGGATGTCCTAATATTATTTGATACTGTTTTTTCTAGCATGTGCTATGTCAACAATATACGGAACACTGGATATATAGTTGCATGTGCTCTCTAAAAAACTAGAAACATACAAGTATAATATTACTTATTTAAGGTTGCAGTAACTTCAAGGGGTGTCAATTTTCATTCCAAAATCAAATGATATCATATTCATTATCAAACTATTTCATCAACTCCATAAGAGAGGCGGAAAAAAGATGTTATGTTGATAGATAAAAAAATGAATTCTATTATGAGTGGTGGTTTGGACTAGAGGAACACTCATCGATTGATTTTGGTGTTTTGTTGAATAGTAGAGAAAATAATTCACTACGCCAGAGTTGATATTTAACAACACTCATTCAATTATGTGTTGAATGCTGTTAAATGTAATGCGAAAGAGAATTAACAGTGTTCATTGAAGAAAACGTTGTTAAATGTGTTATCTTTATAGAAACAAACATTGTTAAATGTGTTATCTTTATTGAAACAAGTGTTGTTAAATATCATACATTTACATATTTAACATCACTTCTTCATTTAGCATTGTTAAATATGTTATATTTAATAGCGCTTATTGAAGAAAGCGTTGTTAAAGGTCATACTTCATATATTTAACGATATTTCTTCAATAAACGTTGTTAAAGATCATACATTCATATAAACGTTTGTTTTAGTGAGCGAAAATCTTTTCAAATTCAAAAACAAAATCTCACACACAATAATACACATATCACTCAGTTTATTATTTCTCTTATTTTTCTTCTTCTCCTTGAGTTACATTTTTCTCTCTTTTGTTTTTAGTTTCTCTATTCAAGCAAATTATCAATTTTTTGTTTTTCTCTTCAAACATAAGGTAAATCGTTATCTTATTTTAGCTCATTTATTCTTTTCGATTCAGTCTTGATGTTTGTTGTGAAGTTATGCACCTATGGTGTTCTAGGTTTTTGACTATGATTCAATAGTTTAGAACACATGGTTTGAGTATAATGGTAAATGTTCTTTATCAATTGCGGCTAATTTTGTAATTTTTTCATAACTTTTGCAATTTGTTTAGAGATGACATTTTTTATTTGTATTTGCAGCTTGCATTGATCATTGAGGAACACATGAACACTCTATAAGGACCTGCACATTGGAGGAGAAAGAATGAACAATTTGCGTAAGATCTCATTACTCATATGTTATTTTATAAGATTGGAATCTGTTAAGGTTGAATGTAGCTGGAGTCGTTGATGATTTAACAAATCTATTATAAATATGGTAAAGTTGGACATACTTGTCAAGTGTTTAATAGAATGTCTGAGAGATATATTATCTTATTTAAAAAGTAGATATTTAACAGTGATTGCTTTAGTGAGTGCTATTAAATGTCTATTTTTTACAACGCTTCAAAAAATGCTGTTGAATATAACATTATGTAATACTGCGCTCACAAAAAAAGAAGCCTAATAACACTTTTAAATGACAATTTTAAACGATGTTGTTTTGGGGAAGACATCTGCTGTCCCAAAACAGTGTACCGTACATGTGTCACTGCTTGTGATTAGTCAGAAAAATAAATAATTATTAAAATTTTAATTTAAATATATATTTTTAACCAATCATAAACAGTGGCACATGGAGTGATACACTTTATGGGATGACAGATGTACTCCCGTTGTTTTCCTATGTTGGCATAGTGATCCAAAAATATACTCTCATCATTTTACGTCTTTTGATGTTTAAGGTTATACATATAATTTAAGAAATTATTAAATGATATAAAAATTTGAACTAATTTGATTAAATAGTCACATTTATCACATTTCGAACTCGATTAAAAAAAGAAACATGTAATAGAAAGAAGAGCACCAAATAAAGATATAGTTGGAAAGTAAGATATAAATATCTATTGACTTTCCTAAACATTAAAATATTTAGAATAACATAGAAATGTTAAAACAAAAAAGATATAAAACAAATGAAGTAACAAAAGTCTTAAAAAAAATCAATAAATATTATTGCCTTAAAAAATGTTGGAAATAATATTTTCTTATTTTCAAAATTTCCAACAAAAAAAACATGTTTTAACTTTCCTTTCCTGAATTCATTCAAAATGAAAATAGAAAAAAAAACACAGTAAAATGATATTGTTTACAAGTAAGCACGTGATACTTAATTAAGAAAATCACTGTGTGGATCCAATTATTCTACTAGTACCTGTACAGTTAAAAATCCATTTCTTCCAATACAACTACGCAAAAGTTTATTGTGTGCTATATGGTACTCAATTTCTCTTCATTTCGCCCTCACTATATTTAACATAACATTATTGGAAGGTTACACAATAGATCAATAGTGGGTGGCAGTGTTGGACAACGGTTAAACCATTACAAAGAATGACTTTTGTTCCAAAAATTGTGTATTTCCCTTAACCCTTTTCTTATCCTAGTTTAAATCAATTTTTTCCCAATGGGTTTATCTAAAAAATAAATTATTTTAAAACATTACTAGTCAATTTTTTTGGTACATCATTACAAGTCAATTTGATATTGTCTATAAGATTTACATTTTTAAACTAATTGATTAATATAATTATGCAATTAAAAACATTATATCACGATAATAAATTGAACTATGCACTCATGTTTTATTCACAAGATTTAGCACTGCAACCCTTCGATATCATCCTTTCTCTGTCGATCAGTTGGTATGGAACTGACAGTCAACCCTTGATGACCCCATCACATAATTACACAGTTGTGATATGCAAGGGAATGGACCCATCTCATTGGTTACCTTTTTTAGTATTGTAATAATGCAGATTGGTGTGTAGTGGTGTATTATAATCACTTTGTTGGAAGTGGTAAAACTAGCATGAGATTGGTTTTAATTAAATCAAGAAAAGAAAATGTATGCATAGTATATTCACTATTTATATTAAATAATCTAAATAAATAGTAGATAATATAGTGATTGTATATAAATTTTTACATCGTAGAAAATAAATATTACAAAATGTCAAATGCTCAAATCCTGGAAGTAACACTTGTTAAAAGAGACGATCATGAATCTTGAAATGAATTAATTTCTTACCCAAAAGGTAAAAGATATCCGAGGTAGTAATAAAAAAAACACTAATAGTAACTTAGGAGTGGATATTATATATATTCTTATGTATACAATTTTGGTGTTTTCTTTTATATCCTTTGCTGCTTTCTTCGTGTAGCCATCTCAACAAATTAGATTACAATAGTATGACTATTAGGTATATAAATATTTGTCACACGTGTTTATAACCGCATTTGTTAATGGATTTTCATCATCTTTATTCTTTTGTTGTTGACCGGATAGGTGGGATCGGAGGTCCAGACAAGAGTTCTTCTGGTATTTAGACGAAAGTGGATTTGGATCGTTGGTTGAGGTATCTGAAATTTTTTCTGACGATCAAGTCAGTATGAAATTAGAGAGATAATGTTCGAGAACAATAAATGAGACACAAGAAATAAGTAGAAAATTATAATGACAAGTAATAAGTGATGATAGATAAGAGAGATACTTCTATTTGGGGAAAACCCTATTTATAATGGCTGATATGGATGACGTAGTTCTGGTGGATATTGTTGGCGTAGCCGACCACTTTGGCCTGTCGGGGGCTTCTTTTTCCGTGTCAGACGGATCTGGCATGTCCATACTCTATGCATAGTTGACTTATTGTTGGTTGCGAAGAAGATTTTGTTCTCGACCTTGACACAGTTTTGATTAAGACACTAACATCACATAAAGAAGAAAATGAAGAATACTTATGAAGACAATGAAGATAAAACTTCAAGGAATTTAGAGTCTAAGTTTATAGCTACTTCTATCCTTATACTATATAATATACAATAGTAGTAATGCTAAAAAATATTTTTAAAAGAAAATTGAAAACTACAAGTATAAATGAAAACAATTTTCAAAATACTGTGTAACAGGTTACTGGATCTAAGTAACAGATTACTGTGATTAAGTAACATGTAAACTAAGTAACAGGTTACATGAGTGAGAAACGAGTTACCCAACAAAAACTGAACAAGATAATTGATTACTCCCTTTGAGTAACCGATTACACAGTTATAGTATATGAGAATAATCGATTACACAGTATGGTAATCGATTACTCAATTGGACAGAATATTTGGGTAATCGATTATGTCAATGCTTTAATCGATTACTAAGAGCTGTTACACCAGATTTTTAGATTCAAACTGAACAACTTTCACCCCAAACGTAATGGTTTCATTCTAATCGACTCCTACCTTTTCATAGAGGTGTTATGGCTGATTGGAAAGCCTATTTAAAGGTATTGAAATTCATAATTCAAACACACAATTCATATACACAATCTGAATTTTTCTGAAACACTTTTTCTGCACTTTTTACAACTTGTTCTTAACTTTCAGATTAAATTTTATGAAGTTGCTTTAAGTATGGTTTCAAAGATTTGTCAAACCTTCTGAGCATTATAACTAAGTGTATAAAGAGTTACCGGATTGCAAGAGATCACAATAATCAAATCTTGTAAAGGCAATCCTTGCCATTGTTAAAGTTTTCTTCATTGAATTTGCTAAAATACTTTCTATCACAAGGGTGTGATAAGAAAGGGGATAAAGTCACTTGGAAATGTTGTTTTCCAAAGAGTGACATATGTATTAGAGAGTGAGTAATGTACAAGGAAGTCTCGGGGTGAGAATTTATAATTACTACTCTTAACATCTAGTGAAAAAATCTCTTGTGATGCAAGAGTACTGGATGTAACCTTTGGTGGACAAGAAAGTGAACGAGTATAAAACTCTCTGAGTACTCTCTTCTCCCTTATCTCCTTAAATTTACTTGATATTTTTCTGCATAACGTTTCCGGTGCTACTAACTCTTAAATTTGAAGAAAAATCTATTATAGATTTAAGACAACAAATCCACCGCCTCTTAGTTGCCATTCCAGTCTTACAATTGGCACCAAAGCTTATTTAGAGTAAATTATTCTCAAATTTGATCATGTATCTAAGATGGTCTCAAAATCATTTCTGGGAGAAGGTTCCAACATCAATCGCCCTCCATATTTTGTTGGAGAATGTTATGCCTTCTAGAAAATCAGGATGAGAATCTTTATAGAATGTCAAGATCTATATATTTGGAATGCGTTTGAGGAAGGACCTTATGAACCTTTCACCGTTGTTAATGGTGTAAGGGAAGTAAATCCAAAATCCTAATGGAATGATGAAGACAAAAATAAGGTGCAATACAATCTCATAGCAAAGAACATCCTCACTTCAGCACTTGGCATTGATGAATTCTTTAGAGTATCAAACTACAAATCTGCTAAGAAATGTGTGATACTCTAGAGATTACACACAAAGGAACTCATGATGTCAAAAGGTCGAGACTCAATAAAACTCTTCTAGGAATATGAAATGTTCTGTATGAAGCATGAAGAGAAAATACTAGATCTCCAAAAGAAATTTACTAACCTTACAAATCATCTTATTGCACTTGGAAATATATTATCAAATAGTAACTTGAACTTAAAAGTTCTAAGATCACTCACCAGAACATGACAACCAAAAGTAACAGCCATTTTTTAAAACAAAAGTTTATCAAAAATATCTTTTGGCTGCTTTATTTGGTAAATTGTAGGAACACGAATTGAACTCAACCAACTTGACCAACATGAAGAGCAATAAAAGAAGAATAAAATATGTATCTCAAAGCAAAGACAGATAGATATGATTCAATAGGAGATGAATCAGAAAAGGAAGAGACGGAAGACATAAGTCTTTCGGTAAAGAAGTTCAGCAAGTTCCTTGAAAGGAACAAAGGCGTTAAAACTTGACAAATAAAGAAATTCACCAAGCATAATGACGCCTCCACTTCAAACCAAAACTTCACATGTTTTGAATGTGGTAAGCCTAGTCACATGAAGATGGAATGTCCAAACCCAAAAAAGAATTCCTTCAAAGGGAAAAATGAAATGAGGACTGGACGAATAGCCTACAAAATTTGGGAAGACAATGATCTCAGTTCTACCTCTGAACGAGAAAATGAAGAACAAACTCATCTCTCACTAATGGCATCTTATCACTCTGATGATGAAGAGGTAATTGAAACGAAACCATTTTCTTCTTCTGAATTACAACTTGCATTTAATGACTTACATAATGAATATGTCAAACTCACTAAATTGTTTTTAAAACAAAAAACTGAGTTAGAACTATTCAGAAATAAACCATCATCTTCTTCATGTCAAAATTGCATTACTCTTGAAAAGAAATTTTCAACATTAAGTCTTGAACTTAATAAATTAACCAAGAGTAGCAAAAATTTGGACAAAATAATTAAACATCGGAGACATTCTATAGACTGAAGAGATCTTGGCTATTCTAACAGCCAAGTTTCTAAGAAACCAAATATCTCAATGAAAATAAACTTTTAGAAACAAAGTATTCATGCATTTAATTGTAGTAACAATAAAACTAGGATACATAAGCATCATCGTATATGTACTTATTGTAATAACCATGGGCATACACCAAATACTTGCATAATTAGAAAATATGGTGCACCCTTAGGTCACTATAAATGGGTTGAGAAAAGTGCTAACTATGTAGGACCCAAGGAAAATTGGGTACCTAATACTACTTAACCTGTTTTTCAGGATAATTTGAGAGCCATCTACAATCTATGGTACTTGGATAGTGGCTGCTCAAAGCACATGACTGACAACAAAGATAAGTTCTCTATCCTTACTCCAAGGGACAAAGGCTATGTCACATATGGTGATAACAACAAAGGAAAAATACTTGGAGTTGGTAGAATTGGTAAGCCACCTTCAACAACTATAGAAGGAGTATTGTATGTTGAAGGACTCAAGCACAACTTGTTGAGCATAAGTCAACTATGTGACAAAGGATTCCATGTGGCATTCTACTCCGATAAGTGCATCATCGAAAGTAAGGATTCTAAAAACTCTAAACAAACTTTGGCATAGGAGAATTGCTCATATTCATATGAATCATTTGAATAAATTGATTAAGAAAGATTTAGTTGTTGGTTTACCCAAAATGAAGCTTGTTAAAGACAAACTATGTAGTGCTTTTCAAATGGGTAAACAAACAAAAACTTCTCTCAAACCTAAGCATATGATTTTTTCCGATAGACCATTGCAGTCACTACACATGGACTTATTTGCCCCCTCAAGGACCAAAAGTTATGGTGGTAACTACTATATGCTCTTGTTATAGTAGACGATTATTCAAGATATTTTTGGTCTCTATTCTTAGTTCATCAGAATGAGGCATTTAATGCCTTTAGCAAATATGTTAAAAGAGTTCAAAATGAAAAATCATTGAAAATCACTACTATAAGAAGTGATCATGTGGAAGAATTTCAAAACGCTTATTTTGAAGAATTTTGTGATGATCTTGATATCAATCACAATTTTTATGCTCCTAGAATACCACAACAAAATGGTGTTGTAGAGAGAAAGAATCGATTCTTATAAGAAATTGCTCGTACAATGTTGAATGAAACTAATCTCCCAAAATACTTTTGGGTTGATGCAGTTAGTACAACATATTATGTTTCGAACATAGTTCTTATAAGACCAATTCTCAAGAAAATCCCATATGAACTCTTTAAAGGTTGAAAACCAAACATTTCTCATTTGCATGTATTTGGTTGTAAATGTTTTATTTTAAATAATGGTAAAGACAACTTAGGCAAGTTTGATGCAAAAGCCGATGAATGACTCTTCCTAAGCTACTCTCTTATGAGTAAAGCTTACAGGATTTTCAATAAAAGAACTCTAGCCATGGAAGAATCTATTCATGTGTCTTTTGATGAAACCAATCCTATAATAAAGGATGAGTTAACTCTTGATGAATAGGACTTGTCAAGTTCCCCTTTAAAAGAAGAGTTTCAATACAACAACCAACACTGAGCATTTGAAAATGGATGATACTCTATCTTCTCAAGAAGAGCATATTCATTCTGATTTACCACAAGAATGGAGAACTCATCGAGATCATCCTATTGACAACATCATTGGAAACATAAGTAAGGGTGTCAGTACCCGTTTAAAGCTAAATGATGATTGTTTAAACATGACCTTCGTTTCTCAAATAGAACTTTCCAAGATTGATGATGTAATCGAGGATAAACACTGGATTCTTGCAATGTAGGAAGAGTTAAACTTGTTTGAGAGAAATGAAGTTTGGGAACTTGTTCCTAGACCAAATAATAGGCATGTTATAAGAACTCGTTGGGTATCCTGTAATAAATTAGATAAAAATGGAATTATTGTTAGAAATAAAGCTAGACTGGTAGCACAAGGATATGATCAGGAAGAAAGAATAGATGTTGATGAAACCTTCACTGCTATTGCTAGACTTGAAGCTATTCGGTTATTACTTGAATATGCTTGCTCTCTAAATTTTCAGTTATATTAAATGGACATAAAGAGTGCATTTCTTAATGGTTATATACAAGAAGAAGTGTATGTCGAACAATCTCTAGGTTTTGAAGACTACAATTATCCTTCTCATGTATATAAACTTAAGAAAGCTCTCTTCGGCTTAAAGCAAGCTCCACGTGCTTGGTACGACCATCTAACCAACTTTCTACTAGAAAAAGGCTTTACCAAAGGAAAGGTCGAAACTACACTTTTTACTAAGAAAATAAATCATCATACTCTTCTTGTTCAAATATACGTAGATGATATTATTTTTGGTTCTACTAATGAGATTTTGTGTAGTGATTTTGGCAAAATAATGCAAGGGGAGTTTGAAATGTTCATGATGGAGAAGTTAAATTACTTCCTTAGATTGAAAAGCAAACAACTCGAGGATTATATTTTTGTAAGTCAATCCAAATACTATAGAGTCTTGCTGAAAAGATTTGAAATGGATGACTGCAAGCCAATTGCCACTCCTATGGGTTCTGGTTCATACACCGATACAAATGAAGCTGGAAAATGCATTGACATATCAAAGTATCAAGGTATGATTGGTTCTCTACTTTATCTAATTTCCAGTAGACCTAGTATAATGTTTAATGTCTGTTTGTGTGCCCGCTATCAATTAAAACCAAAAGAATCACGTTTAGTTGTTGTAAAAAGAATCTTGACATATCTAAAAGGCACAACTGAAGATGGATTATGGTATCCAAAAGGAAGTATATGCGATTTAGTAGGATATTCATATTCAAATTTTGTTGGATACAAAACTAAGAGAAAAAGCACAAGTGGTACTTGTCATATATTAGGAAATGCACTAGTCTCATGGTCATGCTAGAAACATGTCTGCATTGTCCTAAGTACTGCTGAAGCAGAATACATAGCGGCAAATAGTTGTTGTACCCAAGTGTTGTAGCTTAAACAACAATTGTGATATTATAGCTTAGACTTAGGCTGCATTCCACTAAAATATGATAATACTAGTGCTATAAATCTCATAAAGAATCTAGTAATGCAATCTAGAAACAAACACATAGATATAAGACATCAGTTCCTTAGGGACCATGTCCAAAAGAAAGATATGACTCTAGAATTTGTTGATACTCATGACCAACTAGCAGATATATTTACTAAACCTTTGGCAAAAGAACCTTTCTATAAAATTAGACGAGAATTAGGCATACTTGATGAAGCTTACTTGTCTTAAATGCTTATACACAATTATATGTTTGCTTCATTGTGTTTATCTTATGCCTACTTGTACTTAAAATTGCTTATATTTGTTTAAAATTTTCAATTTTTGGAGTATGTAATCGATTACATAGGGTCAATAACTGATTACCAGACATCAGTATGCCTGAAGATTTGAAATTAAGGGGTCGGTAACCGATTACTCAGGAGATTAACCGATTACTACATATGGCATAAACTTTCAGTAACTGATCACTCTAGAGAGTAACCAATTACTGAATATGGGACAATTTTAGGTAATCGATTACATAGATGGATAACCGATTACTAAATATGACAGAAACCTTTAGTAATCGATTATACATCTGTGTAATCGATTACCTAAACTTGTTGTTTGAATTCTGGGAATTTTTATGTTGAGTAATCAATTACTCACCTTGAGTAACCGATTACTCAAACCAATATTTAAGTGTTCTTCTACTTTTTTTCCAGACATTTCATCTTCTTCCTCGAACCCCTCTTTCGTGTCTACCATATTTTGGGTCTAAAAATTTCATCTTTGATATGATCTGAGTGATTTTTGAGTCATTTAATATCACATTTTCAATTCTAAACGCTTCTATTTCATAAATTTCGTGTTTATTGGCCAAAATAAAAAATCCCCAAATCTCTCAAACACTTAAAACCTATTTTTTTCAAAACTTCAATCCATGGCTTCATCATCAAATTCTAAGAAGCAACATATGAGTATGTCTCAAAAGAAGCAATGCACTTCATCTTCTGAGGCTAATCCTCTAGATTTGACATGACTTCTCGCTAATGATAAACAACGCAAAGTTTTCTTGGGGCATTTTCTTAGACGACCAATCTTTGCTCCTAAGTATGGCGAGATAAGTAACTTTGAGTTTGATGATTTCCATTTTCCTATTCTACTCAGGCAACAAAATATTTTTTATTTTTATAAGGAATCAAATGCCTACTACCCTGAACTTGTTAGATTATTTTACTGCAATTTGAACGTGATGAAAAACTGTTGAACATCCTTAGTGAAAGGAAAAGAAATTATTTTAGATGTAAAGACTTTCAGATCAATATGCTGTAATATATCCTATCAAGGTAGCATAAAATATTTCGGTCTTGTATGTGAATGAGATAATTATTATAGAAAAGAGTTCTACTGTTCTATGTGTATATTCTCTAAACGGGAAATCGAAATGCGTAAGCAACATGCTTTAGGTGAAACTGTAAATAGTAGATATATCCCTGCTGTAGGAAATCTCAATCTCTAAGATCGTTTGCTTAACTACTTTCCTAGCTATGTCATAGTTCCAAAATTCTCAAATCATTCTCAAATTAATGACATGGAACTACAATTGATGTATGCTCTTAAGCATAACCTTCAAATCAATTGGGCTTTGACAGTAATGAGACAAATGTGGTGTGCGAGAAAAAGTCACAACCCCTTGCCTTATGCAATCATCATCGCCAACATACTTGAGCATTTTGGTGTATCCACTACTGGTGAGTACAAAATAACACTCGATGCACGCGATAGTAAGATCGATGTGGATGTGATCCACAAAATGGGTTTCTTTCGAGACCAAATTGATGAAATTTATAAGCATCAAAGTGATAGACAGGCTGCATCTGCTGATCCAACTGCAAATTTCTGTGTTAACCCTCCAATACCTCAACCTTATGAATTTCATGTTGAGTCATCTTGATTTGCTGCCATGTCTACCAATCAGATGATCATGGATGAGTTATTCTCTCTTCGAGGCTACATCTATAATCAGATGGATGCTCTTGATGCTCATAATCAACAGGTCCAAGTCGAACTTCAACGTCTATCCTATAAGATCAACAATATGGATCTTGATGATGATAGTACTGAGCCCGAGTCTTAGAATAATTGATGTATAGGTTTCTCTTTGTAATGTTGCATGATTGTTGATATTTTTATATTTTTTCTGGTTGTTTGAACAATGTATGAACATATTTTTAGTTTTATGTTATGCTATGTTAAATTTTTGTTTGTTATATACATATTGTGTGTGTTGGACTATTAGTTTTTCTTCTTTTTGATGAAGTTAAAAGGGGGAGAAAAGTTGGAAGAGTGTATTTTCAGTCTAAAATTCTTTCAGGCACTTAACTCCAAATCGAAGGGGGAGCATACTCAAGTCATGTCAAAATATCATAAAGTATGTTACTCTCATAAAACTACATTGTCAAGAATATATTGGTTTGTCCTCATAAAAAAGGGGTAGATTGTGAAGAAGATCTTGCTCCTGACCTTGACATAATTTTGATGAAGACACCAACATCACATAAATAAAAAATGAACAATACTTATGAAGACAATGAAGATAAAGCTTCAAGGAAGTCTAAGTTTATAGATATTTCTATCCTTATACTCTATAATATACAATTAGTAGTAATGCTTAAAAATATTTTTAAAAGAAAATTGAAAACTACAAGTATAAATGAAAATAATTTTCAAAATACTATGTAATAGGTTACTAGATCTAAGTAGCATGTTACTTTGACTAAGTAACAAGTTACCAGAACTAAGTAACACGTTACATGAGTGACAAATGAGTTACCTAACAAAAATTGAACAGGGTAATCGATTACTCCCTTTGAGTAACCGATTACAAGATTATAGTATATGAGAGTAACCGATTACACAATATGGTAATCGATTACTCAATTGGACATAATTTTTGGGTAATTGATTACGTCGATGTTGTAATCGATTATTGAGAGTTGTTACACCAGATTTTCAGATTCAAATTGAACAACTTTCACCCCAAACGTAACGGTTTCATTCCAATCGACTCCTACCTTTTCATAGAGGTGTTATGGCTGATTGGAAAGTCTATTTAAAGGCATTGAAACTCATAATTCAAACACACAACTCACATACACAATCTGAATTTTTCTGAATCATTTTTTCTGTACTTTCTGCAACTTGTTCTTAACTTTTCGATTAAATTTTTTGAAGATGCTTTAAGTGTGGTTTCAAAGATTTTTCAAACCTTCTGAGCATTATAACTAAGTGTATAAAGAGCTACCAGATTGCAAGAGATCATAGTGTTCAAATCTTGTAAAGACAGTCCTTTTCATTGTTAAAGTTTTCTTCATTCAATTTGCTGAAATACTTTCTATCACAAGGGTGTGACAAGAAAGGAGATAGAGTCAATTGGAAAGGTTGTTTTCCAAAGTGTGACATAGGTATTAGAGAGTGAGTACGATACAAGGAAGTCCCGGGGGGAGAATTTGTAATTACTATTCTTAATATCTAGTGAAGAAATCTCTTGTGATGCAAGAGTACTGGATGTAACCTTCGGTGGACAAGAAGGTGAACTAGTATAAAACTTTGAGTACTTTCTTCTTCCTTATCTTCTTAAATTTACTTTTTTCTGCATAACTTTTCTAGTGCTACTAACTCTGAAATTTGTAGAAAAATCTATCATAGATTTATGACAACTAATTCACCCCCTCTTAGTTTCCATCTCATTCTTACGTTGGTGGCATGTCTAGTGGCCGTACTTTAGACATGTCCTTGTCGTGTTGGTAGGGGTATGTGAGATTTGCAGGTTGTGGCAGTACATTGTTGGCAGCGTGTCAGGTGGAAGCGGTCCCAAACCCGACCTAGAAAGTTTGGTCAATGAGCATATGAAGTCCTTGACCTTGTCATGCCCGTGCCTTGGTGGTTGGGAGAGAAGACCGTCTGAGCTGATGGGTCATCATGATGACCGGGGTGGAACAGTTGTTCGGACCTCCAATCTGACCTATCCGATCAACCACAAAAGAACAATCTTTATAAACATATTTTTGTATTCCACAACTCTCACCTTTTGAAGTAGCATGTGAATGATTTATGGTTGATATTTATAATTTATAATTATATTAGTTATTTATTTTAAGAGTTATAAAATAAGTGATCTAATATTGATAATTCATATGACTTTAGAAACTGATATGTAGTTTATAATTCGATACTCATACTGGCTCATAGAGAAAAATGAGAATCATATTTGTTAACATAATAAGAACGATTATGATCATCAATACACCTAAAATAATTTTATCTTCTCCCTATTAGAGAGAAAACATGAATTCATATGAGGAACTATGAGATTTGGTTAGGGAAGATCATTATACCAACATTCTAAAGACATACTAAAGAAAAGTCAAGAACATAAATTCAGATATGCATATATATTCTTATTTTAATTATATGGGAATTATGAAATTCAAGATCATTAGAATTGGAAATTCCCTAATTAAAATTATTCTAACAAGTGGCATTAAAAATGTTTTCTCTTAATTTTCTATTGATCCTAATTGTGAATTTAGGATTTTCTTTATGCTTTTGTTATCTTCTTGAGATTTTTTATGCTTATGCTATCTTGTTGAGTTTTTTATAATCTTCCAATTAAGATTGATTTATAATATGGGATAACTCCTAATTATGAAATTTAAGTGGTTTTAATATTTTATGAATATATTTATGAATTTAGATACATTACCCTTCCCATATAAGAAATAAAAACAAGAGGCTGCACTTTTTTGGTGCCTAAAACTATCGTGTATGTTTCATAATATTCTCTGTCTATTAATGCAAAAGGCCGTCAATTGTTTTGTCCATGATTGCATTTGGTAGGATTTTTGTGTGATTAAATAATAGAATAATAACATTAAATTGCTCTAAAACTATCCTGTATTTTGATTGGTATAGAGTATATAGTTGTCAAACTAATTGTTAGATTAATTCCATTTAGTGGTTCATGTTCTTGGAAGTTACTAGTTTGAATGAAAATATCTAATATGATGATGGTTGACAATTGATAGATCAAACTAGTGGGAGTGTTGTTAACTCCTTCCCCTCTCACTTAGTATTGTCTATATTATTTATTGAAGTGAAAAGTCCCTGATCTCTTTTTCTCTTAATTCCTCTTCCAACAATTAAAATAGTTTAATTTATTAAAAAATCAAACCAAATAATTAATTTTCAACCATTTATTTATAGTCTTGATTTCCTTATTACACTTATGATACATGGTAGTAAGATAAACTCTTATGAGACATAATAATAAAAATATTTTATTTTACTTTAATAATTTAATTTCTAATTAAATAAATTAAGGTGTAATAAATTTCTATAAAAAATCAAAACAATTAATTAATTTTCAACCGTGTACTTATAGTTTTGATTTCGCTATTGCACTTTGGCTTACATAATAGTAAGATAAACTCTTATGAGAAAAAAAATTAAAATATTTTATTTTATTTTTATAATTATTTTTCTAATTAAATAATAAAGGTATAATAAAGGCTATGTAATTAGATAGTTTAATGTTTTAATAACAGGTGGGTGAATGTTAACGCAATTCATCACCCATAATTGATTCTCAAACTCAAAACTCTTGTTTAGTGACCATATTTTTTAAATTGGGTATAAAAGAAAATTTTCAAAATATTAATCATATAAAATATAGTAATGATTCCAAATTATTTGAAAGGAGTAAGAATTATGTTCTATCACTTTCTAAGTCGCATAGCCAATCCAAAATGGACCCACGACAATGTATAAGACTAAATTTCTTTCACACACTTGCAGTAGACAAAGCTTAGGCATTAGGGGGTGTGTTTAGATTTAAATTTAATGAGCAATGCTCAAAGATAATAATTGCATTTGGATTGTGACTGTAATGCATGCATGTCCCACAACTGCAGCACCATCTTCATAATACTGATTCGTATTCCCAATTCGATGTACAAAAATCTACCCAAAGGAGCAGCTACATCTTATGATGTGATTGTGTTTTGTACGAAATTATTTTTGTAGTAACACATTACGTACCCACGGATAAAGTCCTATCTTCTTATTACTAAGCAGAATATCTTTCAGACTTAGTGGATGATTAAAGTGAAACAACTAATTTGTCACATAGTGCTCAAATCATATGTCAATTACGCGTCAAATTTAATAACGCATAGTCCAAAAGCTTATAATAATGATATTGTACTATAATATAAGAACTTCATGAAAGTATACAAACAATTTTCAATTCACTGAAAACAACAAGTTTGTTTTTTTGCCTTATATTTGACCAATAATTAAGTAGTTATCGAATTAATTATTAATGTGAGTTCAGAATTATTTAATCCTTATAAAATGTAAATTATGAATGAGACCCTTATAATAATATTATTTTACAATAATGAGGGAAATAAAAGTTATTACTTTATATTCACTTTTGGAAAATGATATAGATTAAGCAATATTTTGTGAAAAATAATATTATGCATAGTAAAAAGTAATTTATTCATATAATAATATATAACAAAGAGTTTAAGATATATTCATGGTTAAAAATCATATTTTGTGAGGACATGTATCGGGACCACCTAGTTCATTCATTACAAATAATTTGCGAGGCCGAGAAGAATCTCACCATCATTCTTCGAAATTTGCCCTTTCTCTTCAGCTTGCAAAGAGTAACACAAATATAACACTCCTAAGATGTTTATTAAGGCCTTATTTGGGAGTGGGGTTTTGGAGGAGAAGGAAAGTGATGACTTTGGAAAGTATTCCCCTTGTTTGGGAGTTGGATCAAGAAGATGGGAAGGTTTTGGAGAGTTTCTCAAACCCTCCTCACGTGTCTATTTTTTAAGTCCCCCAATTTATGAGATAAAATGTCAAAATAGAAAAATATGTTTAGTAATAACATATTATTACATATTATTGTCTATTTTTAATTGTTAATTAAATTGTTAAGGCAAAATAAAAAAATATTCTTACATTAATTTTAATTTATCATCTTTCATCTGACTTTCATACTCCAAACAAGAGAGAGGATTTCCTTCATTTTCTCTTCTCTTCCTTCCCCTTCCTAACCCTTTGATCTCTCTCATCCCCTTCCCTCCTGACTTCCAAATAAAACCTAAGTGTATTTTCAATTTAAAATGCTTAATATAAATGTTTTAAATTGTAGATGTGATTATGTTACATTTACAACAATTATGAAAAAATATTGGAAAGCACTGCAATTATGGTCGCAACTTGTTTGGATAAACTCCCAAAATCATAATATTACTATCATAAATTATGATCATATAATATAATTTAAAACATGGCGAGCTTGTAAAGTGTAAATGTAAATAATTATTTTTTCTTTATGGGTTTCAATAATTTGAGTATGTTGTATTGTCTGTAACTTCTTGGTGCAGAGATAGACTGGAAACGAGCCCTACCTGCTTTTATTACTCAATGACTCTGTGGAGGAAGATAAATGCAAGTGTCATTTCTTAACCCTTTATAACTATTTATTTACTCTTGGGGCGCTGCAGTTGAATTGAAAGGTTGCAGACTAAACGCACTTTTGCTAGTGCTTGATGTAATGATAGAGGGATACAGATATACTGTCATAAAAGTTAACTAAACTATTTATCTGAGCAATACAATTACATTTGTCAGTTAAATTTTATTATTTTTTCTACTTTTGTTTTAATATCATTAGTTTGAGATATAGTTTATGACACTATTTGAGACTAAAAATCCTGGTTGATAATAGAGATTAGTCAATGAAGTTGTTAAGTTAGAGATCACCCATAAGCTCCTGGTTTTTGGTTTTTTTTGTTCTTTTAATTGCGGCCAATAGTGTCCTAAGCTACCTCAAGTAATATGAATACCTCTCCAGTTTAGTTAAAAAGCAAACCATTCACATAGAGATTAGAAGATCTCAATGATATCTTCTGTTGTCTATTTTATAAAATGTTAAAACTTGGTTTGTTGAAAGCTAGTATTGGAAACTTTTGTGTATAAAATCTAAAACTCTCAAGTCCCATATAGAAAATTTTGAGAAAAACAACTCTCAAGTCTCATATTGGATGGTGGAGGAACTTGGAAAAAACCTCATGTTATAAATAGAGGTATCATCTCCTCATTATAACTCGCCCCAAGTTAAATGCGTTTTCATTAACTTTTTCTTTCTCCCTCATATATTCCATTGATGCATTTCCAGCAAACTTCTTCCTCTTTCTTTCCGTGGCACTAAGAATTGACACATGCAGCCAAATTGTGGGAATTTCGAGAACTGACACTGGTAGTCAGATTGAGGGAAAAGAATTGGCACATGTAGCCATATTGTGGAAATTTCGAGACGGACACTAGTAGTCAAATTGAGGGAAACGAATTGGCATAAGTAGTTATATTGTGGGCATTTTGAGAACTAACACTAGTAGTTAGATTGTGGGAAAATAATTGGCACAAGTAGCCATATTGTGGTCGGTGTATTCGAGATCGATTCTTACTGTGCAATAAGAATTCGATAACAGAGATTTGAATGTTAGATATTTCCTAATGATTGGTGAAATACCAATGGTAGGATCTTGAATCTCATGATTCTCACATATTATATAAAACAATGATACAAACTCATACTTGAATCTTTATTCTCTGATCTACTCCTTATTTTGAGAGAATTTTGGTATGATGGTCTTCCTCAACGAAATCCTTAATTTCTTCTGGGGCCTTCATTTTCTTTCTGATGGGGAGAGGTGAAAACTATTTTTGATTTAGTGTCTTGGGGACCATAATCATTCCTTATGTGTTAACTTATATGGTTCCTATTATTCCTATAGGTCAACCGTTTGAGTATCTATTCATTAAGTCCATATTCGTTAACAATTTTAGAAGTCCTATGGGTTGTCAGAAATTAGATCACTTGTTTTGTAACCCCAAAATAAATATCTAATATAATTGTATTAAATATATGATGTTCACCTTAATTAGAAATTATGAATTTCTAACAATCTCTCACTTAGGCTTCATATTTTTCCTGAAACAATTATACCACATATTCTTTAAGCGCGCATATGTATGTTACTTATATTTAGACTTATTCTTAATATAATTTGGTTCATCTCATATATCAACTATGGAACCACCGCGACCTTCATCACATTTAAACATGACTCGACCATGATAAACATCATAGTTATTTTATACGATGGATGAGTGACATGGAAATTTTATACGATGTGATCTTAAACATGTATATTTTCAACTGGTCCTTCTTTATTTTTTAGTGAGATGAATCCAAAGTTCTTAATTGCAACATAATAGTTACAATACACAAGTTCAAAATAGAACAATAAACCATAACTTTATTATGCATAAAAATTATATATGATGACCAAACTATATCAAAAAACATATAGACTTCCATTGAACTAAGGTATCCTAAGGAGCAATACACATGAGCAATATGCTCATGAAAGACTTTAGGTACCAAACCCTTAGGCAGTGGATCAGCTAACATAAAATTTATCCTTATATGTTCTATGGAAATTTGTCTATTTTGAACATTTTCTTTAACAACCAGAAACTTGATGTCAATAAATTTTGACTTTATGAAATTCATATTATTGTTGGAGTAAAGAACCGCGGACTTACTATCACAATAAATTCTATGGTCTTTTTTGTACCATCAACCACACGTAAGCTAAAGACAAAACTTCCGCAACCATATGTCATGATTTCATGTTTCAAAACAAACCATGAACTCTACAACCATGGTTGAAGGAGCTATGATCGTCTATTTAGCAGACTTCCAATAGATAGCACCTTCAGCTAGTGATGCATTACAAGCTTGCTCAAATATCTTCCCAAAAACTCCCACAACAAATGATATGTCGGGATGTGTGCAAAGTTGAGCATACATTAGACTTCCTACTGTAGATGCATAAGAAATTTTTTGTATCTCGTATCTTTCAAGGTCATTTTGGGGCACTATTCGAGACTAAACTTGTCTCCCTTCGCTATAGGGGTATCCCCTGGTTTATTTTCTTTCATGCCAAATCTATCTAGGACTTTATCTATATAGCTTTCTTATAACAACCTTAGGATAACTTGAGAGGGATCTCTTAGTATCTGAGTAACTAATACAAAAGAAGCTTCACCAAGATCTTTCATTTCGAAATTCTTTGTTAAAATTCTCTTGGTCTCATGTAAAAGTCCCACATCAGTTCTCGCAAGCAGTATGACATATAATACCTGGAATATAAATTTACTCCCACTAAATTTGTGGTACACGCAATCATCAAGTTTATTTGCCTCAAACCGTACGAGGTAATAACTTGATGAAACTTGTGATTTCATTGACGAGAAGCTTGTTTAAGGTCACAGATGGATTTCATTAATTTGCATACCATTGAATTTGAGCCAATTAACACAAAGTTTTCTGGTTGCACCATATAGATCGTTTCTTTAATGTTTAATGTCACCATTTAGAAATGCAGTGTTAATATCCATCTAATGTAGCTCTAAATCAAAATGAGCTACTATTGCCAATATTATTCTAAAGGAAGCCTTCGAAGATAATGGAAAGAATGTTTCTTTATAATCAATGCATTCTTCCTTAGTGGAGCCTTTAGCTACTAGACGAGTTTTATATATGTCAATACCTTTCGAATCCTTATTGGTTTTAAATATCTATTTACAACCAATAGTTTTCACACCTTTAGGTAATTTGACAATATCCCAAACATCATTATCATGCATAGACTTCATCTCATCCTTCATGACATCGATCCATTTTTGAGAGTAAGAAATTTTCATGGCTTGACCCGATGCCATCCTCATATTCTTGAAGAAATAAAATATAATCACCAGGAATTGCACTTTTCCTCTCTCTAGTGGATCTCCTTAATGTCACTTCTACTTCTTGAGGTTGTTGAATTTGTTCTATAGGTAATTGAGGGAGTAACTCATTGTTGTCTTGCTCTGGAATTTTTTCAGGGACAATATTCTGAATATTATCTTCTATTATCAAATTTATTCCTTGAATGGTAGTAGGCGCAAGAATGTGTTCATCATTAGTGACAGTTTTTTTCCTCAAAGACAACATTCCTTATGTTCTTTTCCTTCCCAAAATCAACTTCCTCAAGAAGTCTTGCATTTCCCGTCTAAACTAAAGACTTCAAGTGGGATCATAAAATTTATAGCCCCGAGAGTGTTCAGCATTGCCAACAAAGTAGTAGTTAACTTTTCTTGAGTCAAGTTTTCTTTCAACCTACAAGGTTGCGCCTCATATGGACAACCCCAAATGTGTAAGTGTTTTAAGCTTGGTCTTTTATTACTTCAAAGTTCATATGAGGTTTTTTTAACTGCTTTACTTGACACCTTATTAAGGATGTAAATTATGGTCTTTAAAGCTCTCCCCAAAGAGACACTAGCAAGGAAGAATGACTAATCATACTTCTCACCATATCCTTAAGAGTTTGGTTTAATTGCTCAACAACACCCTTTAATGCTTGGTTTGCTTGACATAGTGTATTGTATAACAATTCCACATTCTCTGAGGAAAAACACAAATAGCCATTTCACAACATCTTTATTGTTCTTCCTTTTCTTATTCTCATAGTCAAATAAACATTTTCAGTCTTATCTCTCTACAGTCTCTCTTTCTCTTGCACACAATGACATATAAACTCATTGAGAGACCATTTACCATTCAGAATGTTATAACTCACTTTGAATGGCCAAAAAAGTGTGCAGGAAGCGAGATCAAAACCAAGTGCACGAGCAAGTCATCACCAAGCTCTAACTTAAGTGACTTGAGTTTTGATGCGAGATTAGACATCTCCATAATGTAATCCCTTATGTTCACTTTGCCTTTATACTTCATGGATATGAGTTTAGCCAAAAAACTACTCGTCTCTGCCTTTTCATTTTTGACAAAGTATGGTTCTATTTGAAAGTGCGCATGTCAAGAGAGTACTTTGGAAAGCTTTCTCACTATGTGTTTAGTTTTGATGAAGGCAACTTGTGATTATAAGAGCTTGAAGATCATCAACAAATCAACATGCTTAAGTCTCAGATTGGTATTAGATTTAGACTAGTAATTAGTTTAGGTTGAGTCTAAGGCTTAGGTAAACTCAATACATGTTTCATATGCATAAAACTTTAAATCATTTTAAGTTTTGAGATATGTCATTTATAATATGTTCATGCATCATATAAATACATGTAATTTGTGCATCCTAGGCATAAACTTAGTGTTGAACATGTATAAATTAAGTGCATAACGTATTTGAGTTTTGCAATTTGAAAATACACTTGGAAATATGTTGTTAATCGATTAAGGCATGATTTAATCGATTAACATAAGTTTTTGAAAAGTGGTTGAAACTGAAAAACTTGAAAAACATAATCAGTTATGATTTTAAACCGCGTTAATCGATTAACCAAGGTTTTAATCGATTAACTGGGCTGCAGAACTGATTCTTTATAAACTGCGTTTTCAGAACTG
>NC_032025.1:9061988-9063614 GCF_001865875.1 Lupinus angustifolius | reverse complement strand
TGCAAAAGAAATGTGGGACACTTTACAAGTGACTCACGAAGGCACCAGCGAAGTCAAGCGCGCTAAATTAAATGCGCTGACCCACGAGTATGAGTCATTTCGCATGTTACCTAGCGAATCAATCAGTGATATGCAAAAGTGATTTACTCATATCGTGAATCATTTAGTTGCTCTAGATAAATCTTTTGCCAGAGGAGAATTAACTAATAAAGTTTTACGTTGTCTTGACAGGAAATGACAACCAAAAGTGATTGCAATTGTGGAATCCAAAGATCTGGACTCTATGCCTCTAGCTACATTGTTTGGAAAGATTCAAGAGGACGAAACGGAATTGGGTCGCTTGACGATGCATGAGGATTCGGACCGGAAGAAGAAGAGAATCACATTGAAGGCTACGACCTCCAAAACAAAAGAAGAGAAAGATAATGATGAATCTGACTCCGATCTGAACGATGAAACAATGGGTCTCCTTGTTCGAAAATTCAGTAAATTCATAAAAAGAAAAGGAGGATTCAAAAAGTTTCAGAAGAAAGAAGCGAAGGAATCAACAAACAAAGGAGAACTTTGGGTTTGCTCCTTACATTTATCATGCCTATAATTCATAGTGTAATATGAAGTAAAGGACATTCATTTCATGCCTTTGGACTGCTCATTGTCGTTGTGGGCCTTAGAGCATCACCCCTCTTACTTAGAGTGCACATATGTTGTCTGACTAATCATAAGATCATGGTACATGGAGTGGCACTAAGTGTGGGACAGTAGATGTGCACCCTCTTACTTATGTGTGGGGTTAGAATAAAAATCATATTATAATATTACAACCCAAACAAGAATGAACAATATTATTTGATAATCAAATTGTGACAATATGATGTTTTATATGAGGCTTATGTCGAGTTACATGAGGAACTAAAGAAATTGGCTAGGATAAACGTTGATAGAAAAAGGGTAATCCTCATAAATGAACAAAAAATAAGCAAACTACAAAAAGAATTAGATGAATTGAAACTAGAAAATGAAACATTAGACCTCACCTATTCTTGTAGCACATGTAACTGCTTTGAAAATAATTTAAGTCAAAAACCTGTCTGTGAGACTTGCGAGACTTTACAAGAAGACAATTTTAAACTTAAACAAAAACTCACACGTCTCACAAACAGTCAACAATAATTAGACACTATGCTAAGTCAAACAAGAAACGTTGGTGATCATACAGGACTAGGTTATACTCGCCCTACTAGGAACAAAAGACCATATAGAAAACCTGTAGCTCGTCCTAAAAATAAATATCACAAGCACACACCTACATGTTTTTACTGCAATACATATGGTCATACCTTATATTCATGTTACATTAGAAAGTATGGTATACCTAGCGGCGCTTATATGTGGATAAAGAAGGGAGATGACTCCCCTATTACTAACTGAAAAGGACCCAATATCAATTGGGTACCTGAGAAAAACAAGTGATCTTTTTGCAAGTATATCTTCGAACACAAGGGCAGAAATGGTACCTAGACACTGGGTGTTCGAGACATATGACAGGTGACAGATCAAACTTCCTGGATCTTTCACTTAAAGGTAAAGGATATGTCACGTACGGAGACAACAACAAGGGAAAGATCC
>NC_032025.1:9061447-9061888 GCF_001865875.1 Lupinus angustifolius | reverse complement strand
TTATCTGCAAAAAGCGATGCGTTCAAATCCTTTAAAAATGTCGCCAAGCAAATCCAAAACCAACTTAACCTGAAAATAGTATATATACGCAGTGATCACGGGGGAGAATTTGAGAACTTTCAGTTCCACAAATTCTGTGATAAGCATGGCATTTTATATCAATTCTCTACTTCTCGTACTCCAAAACAAAATGGAGTTGTTGAGAGGAAAAATCGTGTGTTAGAAGAATTAGCGAGAACCATGCTTAATGAAAGTAATATCCCCAAATACTTATAGGCAGATGCAGTGCATACTGCATGTTATGTTATAAATCGAGTACTTCTAAGGCATAATATAAATAAAACTCCTTATGAACTTTTGAAAGGCCGTAAACCAAACATATCCATCTTCACGCTTTCGGATGCAAATGTTTCATATTAAATAATGAAAAGCGGGCTTTAG
>NC_032025.1:9058651-9061347 GCF_001865875.1 Lupinus angustifolius | reverse complement strand
GTTGAAGTGCAAAATTATATCTCATGATAACTTCCTTTCGTGATTAAAAATGTGTCGATTAATCCGTTAAAATGCATGCATAAGCCCTAAAGAGTTGAAACCATTCTGCTAGCTAAAAACCATTTTTTACTGTGTTTAACCGATTAAACACTTACTGTTAATCGATTACCTGGGCATCATTTTCTGGAAAATTAATTTTTACATGATTTTAATCGATTAAATATGCCCGTTAATCGATTAAAACCAGCAGCTTAAGTGCAGACAATACCTCGGTTTCACGCTTTTTTCGACATTTTCTCCACCTCTTTTCATTTTTGAGTCTCTTAAATTGTAACTCAACTGACCCAAGTGCACTAAGCTAGATAAACCTCACCCTAACCCTCTCAAACCATCTAGAAATCTCACATTATCATCCACATTCCATCATATTCCCTATTTTCCCCCAAATCAAACCGTAGGTTAGGTTTGCCCAATCCTTCTCTGCTCAGTCCAGCATCAATTCGAGTTCCACAACTAAAATGGAGCAAGGTCGCGCAAAAAGGTTCAAACCTCCTGCCAATCGTGGACGAAGACAGGAAGCTGGCTCATCATCCACTCGGGATCGTGGTGACCCATTTTACTCGCTTATCTTGCAAGAGACCCGTTTGGCAAAGTTCCAAGGACGCAAACCCATGTATGTAAGGTATGTCGATCTAACCTGGATGGCGGAACAAAATTTCAGTTTTCCGCATGATATGGAGGCTCAGGGAGCCCTTAAATTTATGGAATTAAAGGGACAAGTTTACCATGCTCTAGTTAGGGAATTTTATGCAAATTTCAGATATAAGGATGGTAAATATTGGTCTATGATTTCTGGTAAACTGTTTGCGATTAGTGATGAACTTTTTATGAATATCGGTGGATTATCATCTTCGGGTTATGGAATAGGAGATTGCTCATGGATTAATGATAACTTTGATCCTACTGAGGTTTATAAGTCATTTCTTAGAGGTCCTCATTTGTATATTCCGGGTCAACTGACCAAGGTTGGGTCATTATCTATTGAGAACAAGCTGCTGCATTATGTCATTGCTTATATTCTGGTTGAGAGGAACACAAATCATGCGCAACCTACTGTGAATGATTTACGTTTCATGTACGATGTTAAGAATAATGTAATGATTAACTGGCCTGAGGAAATATTGAAGATTATGAACAGTGTGTCTCTGTCTCAGTCGAAGCTGCTTCCCTACAGTATATTCATTTCACGCATTGTGAATTATTTGCATATAGATGTTTCTGACACCATCATTGTTGAGTTTACTGACAAGGATCATCTGGTTGGTGAGAGTCTCATTCATAAAATGGGTATATACAAGTATGGTACTACTTGGCAATACCAGGAGGACTACACTACTATTGATCTGGAGCTGTCCAGTGATGATGATCAGGGTGGCATGGGTGATCAGAATGCTACAAATCAGGGGGAGCCCTCTAGGACAGCATCATAGGATTCTATTTTCGATATGGCTCAGATGGAAGTTATGGAGCAAAGGCTCAACAACTGCATGGATCTTCGTTTTCAAGGGTTGAAGGACTCATACTTTGCAGGTATGGAACAGTATGAAGAGCGTCAAACTGCCTATTCAGACAACCAATATCAGTCGATGAGAAATCTGATTCAATCAACAGCCGAAACTCAGAATGCCTTTATGCGATCTACTGCTGAAGCTCAGAATGCATTGTTTTGTTCTGAATTTCAGAAGTTGTCCATGCTGATCAGGGGTGACCAGAACGTTGCTATTCCTGATGATGATATTGATCTTCCTCCACCTCAACCATAGTTTAGAAGACTTTAGACCTAGGATATCTTACCCTTAGGTTTATTTCTTCTTTATTGCACTTTATGGACTCAGTTGTTGTTACTGTTTCAAGTCTTATTTGTGCCTCTTTATTTGTCTCTGCTTGACATATTATGGTTTGTAATGGTTGCTGAATACTTTTACTCTTTATGCTATGTTATTAGTTTTGTGCTTAATTATGTCAAAATAGCTTATTTGGTTATGTGAATGGTTCTTGATCATATGAGATGTTTATGGTGCATAAATTAAGCTAGTTATTGCACTACATTGCTTATCATGCTAATTGATATGGTAAATCTTGTATGTCGTTCTCTTTACCTATTAGTTATTTTATTATCTAAACAAGCGCATTTGTTCAAGCCACCGAAAATGAAACATGTTAATAGTTAAATCCCAAAATTAATTCGTTAACTTTGTTTTATGTTTAACTACATATCTCTGCCTACTTTTGACCTGGGTTATATTTTTGATAATGTCAAAAGGGGGAGAAAGGTTATTTTGTTGTTGTTTGATTGTGCAGGTTGGTCGTAATAACTGCTTCCGAAATATTAGCGCATCATATCAATCAGTGCCAATACAATATTCAAGCTAATTCATCAAACAATTGGTGTAGTGTTTTGTCAACATCAAAATGGGGGAGATTGAAAGTGCGCATGTCAAGAGAGCACTTTGGAAAGCTTTCTCACTATGTGTTTAGTTTTCATGAGGACAACTTGTGATTATAAGAGCTTGAAGATCATCAACAAATCAACATGTTTATGTCTCATATTGGTATTAACCTAGACTAGTAATTAGTTTAGGTTGAGTCTAAGGCTTAGGTAAACTCAATACATGTCTCATATGCATAAAACTTTA
>NC_032025.1:9007949-9058551 GCF_001865875.1 Lupinus angustifolius | reverse complement strand
CTTCATTAGCTTAGAGTTCTTGATAGAAAGAATAGGTTCTTGGCTGGGGCTACACCGCAAGAAAGGTTTTCTAGGGCGGTAGGAAGGGAGTCAAACCAAGGAATAAGGTTCTTTAGTTTCAAGTGAATGTCTAAGTGTTGTAATTGGAAGAATTGCTTGTAAAACATTATTTCAATTATAGTGAAGAAAAATCTCCCAGATCAGCCGGGAGGCCTGGATGTAGTTTGCAAGTGGACACGCAAACGAACCAGGATAAAAATCGTGTTTCATGATTTTTCTTTCTCTCTCTCTCTCTTTATTGCTTTAGTCGATTACTTTGTATAGTTGTTTTAATTGCTATATTATGTTTCTATATTATACTGTTGTAACTCTTATATATTTGTAAGCTCTGTATATTCGTTTCAATCTCGGTTGATTGTCGTGCAAGAAACTGAATCTGTTTGTGTAATCTGAGTTGTTTTAATCGATTAAAGTGATTACGTTAATCGATTATTTCTATTCTGTTAATCGATTAATCTGGTGTTATTTCAGCATTAATTGTTGTTTTCGAAAAGCGGATACTCTGACCGCTACACCTATTCAACCCCCCCTTCTAGGTATATTTTAGCCACTGATACCTAACACTATTTCTTCAAGGAACTTCCTTGCACTCTAACCCTAAAAAATAGAGTCCCGAAATGCATAGGGAATATAACATTTCATGATCATCAGACACATTCGGTTAGAGTGTTTCCATTCATAAATTTTAACCTCATCGAGGATTTTTGGAGTAGAAATGGATTTATCCACTTGAAGTGTCAGATCTAAATCCATAATGCCGAAAATAATTTCTACAGCTTCCTTATAGAGCTTAAAGTTTGTCCCATTCAATAATGAGATGTTCTTAATTTGAGCAGAAATATTTGTAACAGTAGTAAAAGAACAAAACAAATTATAATCATTTTTGCAATTAAAGTCACATTCAACTTTAATACATAAATTCAAATGATGATGGGACACATCACGAGTTACCTAGCACAAAATTAATATTCAGTCTTTGGACAAAAATATTAACTTGTAAGTGATACACTCAATGTAGTAATCAAATATGATAATCAGTCATGTCAAATAATAAGTCTTTCTTTTGGACCAACTTCCTGTTCACATGGAAAGCCATATGATTATCACATATTTATTGCTATAAATATCTTTTTAATTTTGGCCAAATGATAATCTTCCTTTGGGCCGGTCACTATTCGCATAAAATGGAAACATACAATTGACTTGATATTTTATATCAATCACTAATGACACTTTTGCTTGTAATGATCAAACATTAATCATAATGCATGTGAAATAACATAACCTTCTTCGAACTGATTAATCATTCACATATTTACAATCACATGTGTGTATATAATCGGCCAAATAATAATCTTCCTTTTGGCCCATTAATATCTGCATGGATACATATACGCACTAGCATTTGATATTTAATATGAACAATTCATAGAAAAGATGTCACTTTGCCGACTTCTTGTTTAATAGTTCACTTAAAATGTCAAATAAATTATTTTTTCCAAAATAAAAAATAATTTAGTTGAGTTCGATTCAACACTTAATCCAAAATATATATTATTTATATCCACAATAAATACATATATTCATTATAGCCTATAGGTAGCATTGCATCATTTTCATCACAAGGACTGTATTTTGAATTCCATTAATAGTCCTTTTAAATTTTCCATAAAAAATATATATTACCATTTTATACATGATTAAACATGGCAAGACTAGCTGGCCAAATATAAACAATGCTTCAACAATAGCAATCACTTAATAATGTAATCAACCACCAACCAATGCAACAAATCATAAGTGTTGCAACCATTTAAACAAACAAGTCAAGGAATATAAATAAATAAAACATGTTCACATGATAGACTCATCATAAGATATCCAGCACAACATCAATTTCTAGTCTTTGGACATTCTCAATGTAATGATCAAATATTAACAATTAGTTCTGCCAAATAATAGCTTTCCTTAGGACCGACTATTATTCACATGAAAAAAACTTTATAATTGTTACTTATTTATCATCACATATATGTTATTACTTGGCCACATTGTGTCTTCCTTGGGCCAAATACAATTCGTATAAATAATCTCATACTCATTTATAAAATTTTAATCAATTTCCACAATAGAGGTTACTTGGGAAAATATTGTATCATTTAATTCAAAAATAATCTTTACTGACTGAGTCACGACCAGGTCGCTCTCTTTAAGACGTTTTGTGGTATGCTAAAATTGTGCAAGCAGACTATCAACCATGTCGTCCACAGGATAAAACAGTCAAGTTCTCTGTTATACAATTTCTTACTACACTGTAAGAATCCTTCTTGAATACATCCACAATACTGATTGCCAGTGTCAGTTCTCGAATACCCATAATATGGCTACTTGTGCCAATTCTTTACCCATAATACTGACTACCACTGTCAGTTCTTGAATTCCCACTTTGGCTATCTGCGCCAATTCTCATGTGCCACGGAAAGAAAGGGGGAGAATGTTGCCGGAAATGCGTCGGTGGAGTATTAGGGGGATAAAGAAAAGTTGAGAGGAAACGACGTCAACCTGTGGTGCGAGTAATAATGAGGGAAGGAGGCCTCTATTTATAGCCTAAGGCCTCCAACGCATCCCCCATATGATGGTGCAAAAACTGTAACGGTCAGATCATCCTACGGCCAGGAAGAGATCTCACGCGGATCTGCCTCCCACTAGTCGAGTTCTTCTCCTTTGATCGGGTTCTTGTCACACGGATCTTCTTCACTCTCCAACCGTGTTGACTTCGTCAAACACATGTGGAATCCATGTGTTGACTTGGTCAACACACGGTCCAAGCCCTCATAGCCCAAAAATAAATAAAATAAAAATAAAATTTTATTTAAAAAGAATTTTAGGCTCAAACCCCACCCGAACTGATCCGGCCGGACGGCAGCCGAGGAGGAGGTGGTTGTAGTGGTAGTGCGCACGCGCGCATTTGTGTGTGGAGGGGTTTTGTTTCTATGAGTCCTTATTCATCCACAAAACCCATTATACCCCTTGAGCCACACCTCAATGATGAAACTTAAGGCTTATAAAGCCTTCAAACTTCCCTCCTCCAAGCAATGTGGGACTAGTGAGTTTTTTCATTTCACAAACTCAAAAGTCATAGTAAATGGTCTCATTAATTTGCATTAAAAACCACATTAAAATTCATCATTTTCAAACAAGTTCCAACCATCCCCATCATGAAATTACAAAACGATTTCCGAGAATTTCTGTGGTCTCAATAAGATTGTGGATAAACAAAGGTGTCATACAACTTGAATCTTTGCATAGTGAATAAGATCCAAATTTTACTAGAGTGACTCGTAATTTTGAACTTTATCCCCAACACCAAACCACACACAATCTTTTCAAAGGTGTATTTTGTAAAGCTCGTACGTTAAAGGTCATGCACGTCTATCCCATTATAGTGAACGCTCTAGAAATTTATGCGCCAAAGTTTCATAGGAAGCGACCTTCACTTCCATATTCACATAGGTGAGTCTATCAAGAGTACTCCTGTAGCCTAGGTACTCCACTCCAATTGGAGTATAGATTTCATTAAGAGTTTAACTCATCCTTACATATGCTGCAGGAATCATGCTTCTCATAATTTTATAGCATGTTCATTCTTATATCACTTTACAACTTGTTATTACCCATTGAACCTATTTCTTGGGATTTCCAGTCAGTTAGGTCGGGTTACCATCATGAGCGATCCTCGTTCTAAGGGCAATAGTCCCATACTCTTAGAAGTATAATGGAATTTCTCTCTAGCTAGTCCTTTCGTCAAAGGATCTGCTAAGTTATTCTCAATGCGTACATGATCCACTCTAACAGCTCCTATAGAGAGTAACTCTCTAATGGTGTTGTGCTTACGACGAATTTTTCATTTCTGACAGTTATAAAAGCGACTCTCAATTTTTGCAATAGCTGCGGTACTATCACAATAGATCAACACAGCTGGAATCAATTTTTTCCAAAGGGGAATCTCTACAAGGAAGCTTCTCAACCAACTTGCTTCTTCACTAGCTGTTACTAATGCTATCATCTCAGCTTCCATAATGGATTGAGCCAACATAGTATGCTTCTTTGACTTCAAAGAAACAGCCCCACCAGCTATGTTAAATATATAGCCACTGGTTGCTTTGTAATCATCTGAAAGAGTGTTCCAATCAGCATTGTTGAATCCTTATAGGACAGTTGGAAACTTTTAGTAATATAATCCAAGGTTCATCACCCTTTCTATAGCGTGTCAATGCTCCATACTAGGTCTACTGGTAAACCTGCACAATAATCCCACAATATAGGCAATGTCGGGTCTGGTGCAATCAGTGGCATACCGAAGGCTGTCAATAATGTTAGCATACTCAGCTTGTCTTACACCTTCACCACTGTTCTTAAAAAGTGTTACACTTGGATCATATGGTCTCTTAGCAGGTTTACAGTCAACGTACTAATATTTCTTTAGGATCCTTTCCACATAATGAGATTGATCTAAAGAAATTCCTTCTTTTGACCTAGTAATTTTTATACCAAGGATTACACTTGCCTCTCCAAGATCTTTCATATCAAAGTTGTTACACAATGATGATATCACATTATTCACAACATGAATGTTGGAATCAAATATGAGTAGGTCGTCTACATAGACACATATGATAGTGCAAATGTCATTTTTTTGATTTTTAATAAATGCATTTGTCACTTTAATTCACCTTAAACTCATTTGAGACCATTAAATCGTTAAACTTTTCATGCCATTGTTTAGGTGCTTGCTTAAGACCATACAACGACTTATCTAACTTGCAGACCTTATATTATTGCCCATGTATTACAAAACCTTCAGATTATTCCATATAGATTTCTTCTTCCAAATTACCATTTAAAACGGCAGTCTTAACATCCATTTGATGTACTAATAAATTATGTATCACAATGATCGATATTAGTACTCTAATGGATGTTATTCTAGTAAAAGGTGAAAATGTATTGAATAAATCTAAATTTTCTCTTTGCTTGAAACCCTTAGCTACAAGGCGAGCCTTGTATTTATCCATTGTGCCATCAGGTTTCAGTTTCTTTTTCAGTACCCATTACAACCAATAGGTTTGCAGCCATGAGGCAAGTCAGCTAAATGCCATGTATCGTTAGACTCTAGAGAATCAATCCCATCATTTATGGCTTCTTGCCACAAATCAACATCCAAAGAAGTCAAAGCTTCTTGGAGTATTGGTAGATCCTCTGCCAATGTATAGACCATATAATTAGGTCCATACTCTCTAGCAGTCCTTGCTCTCTTACTTCTTCTAGGTTCTATTTCTAACCCATCGTTATTATCATTATTGTTAATAACAGGTATGTGACTAGTTGTTGTGCCCCCACTACTCCTCAATTTAAAAGGGAATTTCATTTCATTAAAGTCAGCATCGTTAAACTCAATGATCATTTTTGCTTTAAGGTCATAAATCATGTACGCGTTGTTGTTCACAACTTACCCAATGAATACAAATTCATAGGCTCTATTGCGAGTTTAACTCTCTTGGGTCTAGTATCCGGACATAAGCCAAACAACTCCAAGTTCTCAAATAAGACAAGTTTGGTTGTCTATTATTAATAATTTCATATGGGGAATTTTGTTTTTAGCCTTGGGGACTCTATTTAGCACATAACATATAGTTAATAAAATTTCACCCCACCAAGAGGGTGTTGTACCCGAGCTTAACATAATAGCTACAACTAATTCAGTTAAAGTTCTATTCTTTTAGCTTTACCATTCAATTCAGGTGAATACGGTGCATTTGTTTCATGAATAATATCATTTAATTTACAAAAAAACATTAATCATGTTAGAGTCATACTCAGGGCCTCTATCGCTTCTGAGTTTCTTTATTTTCTTGTTGAGTTGATTTTCAATTTCAGTTACATATAACTTAAACATGTCAAATGCTTCAGTTTTATTTTTCATAAGATATACATCGGTAAAATCAGAACAATTATCAATAAAAGTGATAAAATAAAGTTTACTCTTTCTAGTTAACGTTCCATCTAATTCATATATATCTGAGTGCATTAAATCTAAAGGCTCAGATTCTCGTATAATTGATTTGTGTGGTTTTTTTAAAAAAAAAATGCTTTAATACATGATTCACAAATTTCAAAATCATTTTTAGATAACTTTGGAATTAAACCTAAGTTACTCAAATTTGAAATTGCACGTTTATTAATATGACAAAGTCTAGACTGCCAAATATTAAAATCACGCTACATGTAAACAAAATGAAAAAAGTTATTAATAGAAATATCAATATTTAATTTAAACATGCCATCGGTGTCTGGGTAAAACCAGCCTTATTAAACAGAATTAGTGACTGCTCATATGGTCTAGGTAAAACCAGTCTTATTAAGAAGAAAACTAGAAACTAGATTCTTCCTCATCTCTAGAGTGTGCATCAGATCTTCGAGAATCAGAGTCTTCCCAGATGTAAACTTCAGCTCAACATCACCAGTTCCAACAACAATAGTGGTGTGGGAGTCACCCAACAACACCTTTTTACCATCAGCATCCGTGTATGTTTTGAACATAGCACGGTCGTAGCAGACATGGTGGGATGCGCCAGTATCTACCCACCATCCATCATTTCCTCCAACCATAGTGACCTCAAATAATACAGCCATAAATGGCTCATCAACCATGTTGGTATGTGGAGGACGATCCATAGGTTTATTTCTGTACTTGTGTGTCATATGACCTGACTTCCCACATTTGAAGCAGATTAACAGGTTGCTAGAGTCATTCTTAGTGCATGGCTTAACATATTGGACCTTTTGGGGGTTCCAATTCTTGTTTCGGCTGGTGTTCTTAGCCTTATTCCCATTGCAGTTCTGATTCTTGAAGTTAGTGCTAGAAGGCTTCAAAACCACACCTGAGAATTTCTTCTTAGTGTTATTGTTGGAGACAATCAGCCCCCCATCTTTCTGATCTTGCTTACGAGCCTCCTCTTCAATATGAAGATGAGAGATCAGAGATTCCAAAGAGATTTCTTTGGTCTTATGCCTCAGAAGGTTTTTGATGTCCTTCTAGCTAGGAGGCAGCTTGTCAATTATGACAGCCACTTGAAATTGTTCATCTAGGGGCATACCCTCATAAATAATCTCATGAGCAATTTTATGAATCTCGTGGGACTAAGACTCTAGTGATTTATCATCAGTTATATGATATTTGAGGTAGTGGCTAACAGCATAGTTCTTAGTCACACCTTTCTCAACATCATATTTTTTCTCAAGTGCATACCAAATTAATTTGGCATACTTGTATGGGCTGTAGTAATCATAGAGATCATCACACAACCCATTCAGAATGAAGTTCTTACATAAGTAATAACTTTCATTATAGAGAGTTATTTCAATAGCCAGTTTATCCCTTTCCTCTTTTTCAGCCCCATCCGACGCCACTAGGATGATGGTTTTTAGAACTTTCTCATAGTGAGGAAAAATTCCATCTTATGTTGCCAACGTCTGAAATTTGTCCCGTCAAACCGAAATGGCTTGTTCAGGTCATAGTTGTTCGGTCCATTAATATTATCTACGAATATCATTGCAATAGAAAAATATTAAAATTGTTGTTTGCGTAGCTCACAACAATTCTGAATAACACGAAATAATCTTTATTAGCTGAGTCACGACCAGGTCGCTCTCTTTAAGACGTTTTATGGTACTGCTAAAATTGTGCAAGCATACTATCAACCACGTTGTCCCTAGGATCAAGTAGTCTTTAATATTATGTATACATTACACTATTTATACGATTTCTTACTGCAATATAAGAATCGTTCTTGAATACACCCACAATACTGACTACTAGTGTCAGATCTCGAATACCCGCAGTATGGTTACATGTGTCAATTCTTTACCCACAATATTGACTTCCAGTTTTAGTTCTTGAATTCCCAGTTTGGCTGCTTGTGCCAATTCTCAAGTGTCATGGAAAGAAATGGGGAGAAAGTTGTCAGAAATGCATCAACGGAGTATTAGGGTGGAGAAATAAAAGTTGAGAGGAAATGCCTTCAACTTGTGGTGCGAGTAATAATGATGGGATGAGGCCTCTATTTATAGCCTGAGGCCTCCAACAGATCTCCCACAACTGTGTTGACTTCGTCAAACACGTGTGGAATGTGTGTGTTGACTTGGTCAACACACGGTCCAAGCCCACAAGCCCAAAAATAAACAAAATAAAAATAAAAATTTATTTAAAAAGAATGTTAGGCACAAGCCGAAGCCCGAACGCGAGCCGGCTGGGCGGTGGCGGGGGAGGTGATGGTGGTGCGCGTGTGTGGAGAGATTTTGTTTGTGAGTCTTCACCCACCCACAAAACCCATTTACCCCTTGGGGCACACACTAATGATGAAACTTAAGGCTTATAAATTCTTCAAACTTTCCTCCATCAAGCAATGTGAGACTAGTGCGTTTTTTCATTTCACAAACTCAAAAGTCATTAGAAATGGCATCATTAATGTGCATTAAAAACCACATTAAAACTCATCATTTTCAAACAAATTCCAACATATACATATTTCATAACAGAGTCATAAAAGGTAATACAATGTTTATGCACATATCTGAATATATACTTCAACATATGTTGTAAGGATTCATAATACAAATACTCATAATTCAACTAACAGAAGCGGAAAAAAGTTATCTCTATTATTCATAAATACCCAATTTTCATAATCAATAGTGGAACCATAAAAATTCCCAATTTTAAAAAAAAAATAGGGTTTATAAAACGTTGGGGGAAACATCTTTAATGGAGAACCATAAAATTCAGAACCTAAAGCTCTGATACCACTTGTAAGATATTTCCTAATGATTGGTGAAATACCAATGCTAGGATCTAGAATATCCTGATTCTCACATATTATATAAAACAAGGATACAAAGTCGTACCTGAATCCCTGAATCCATGTTCTCTGATCTACTCCTTTGATATCCTTTTGAGAGAGTTTTGGTATGATGACTTTCCTCAACCAAATCTTTAATTCCTTTTGACACCTTCGTTTTCTCTCTAATGGGGGTAGGTGAAAACTACTTTTGATTTCGTGTCTTGGGACCATAATCATTCCTTATGTGTTAACTTATAAGGTTCCTATTATCCCTTATAGGTCAACCGTTTGGTTATTCACTCATTAAGCTCATACCCGTTATCAATTTCAAAAGTCATATGGGTTGTCAGAAATTAAATCACTTGTTTTGTAACCTCAAAATAAAGAGCTAATATAATTGTATTAAATATATGATGGTCACGTTAATTAGAAATTATGAATTTCTAAGAATGGACTATTTATCCTGGGGATGACGTGGTTGATAGTTTGTTTATACATTTTGGGCAGTGTCGCGAAACATTTTAAAGAGAGCGACCTGATCATGACTCAACCAATAAATATTATTGCAAGCTACGGTAACAACATAAAATAATTAACATAAATAATATTCAAACTCGTAAACATGTATATATCCAGCTATATAATATGTATCAAAGCATGGTATACTTTAGACCAACTCATTGTGATTCCACTAATTCCATAAGCTCTTCTTTGGAAGTGTGATAAGGATTAAAACACCATACTTTACCGTGAGGGAGAAAATTCCCTTCAAAGAACCATCTTTACAGTTAAATTTATGTGACTCCGACCATATAGGATTTACAAAAAAAATTAAAGGTAGATTGTAGCTTTGAAAAAGGAACTTATAGTGTTTGAAAGCTACTTCAAGTAGCGTTTAGAAAGTGAAAGTAATTTTCAATAATCATCTTTCCAATTTTGCCCTTCAATATTTTAATAATTATATTACATGCCCTTAATTAAAAAAATCCTATTAACCTTATGTGTCACTCCTACATTTCTTCCATTTATGTTTCCTTCACAATGGAGAAAGTAGCATCCCCTCCATTCATGTGGCTTCACAATAATTATCACTTTAAATATGTTATACAATTTATAGGTTTTATATGAGACAAAGGACCATATTAATTCTTCATTTTTTATATTTTTTTATTCTGGCATGGTTACATGTGATGAATTTGACTCCTTTTTAAAATGCATTTATGCACTTTTTAGAAAATAAAGTATAAATATAGTAATTGATTAAAAATCTTCCATCAGACCAATATTAAACTACTTCTAAATTTTCTAGAGCCATAAAATACTCTACCCAATTATTATCTATTTTGTCTAAGTTCTTCAGATATATGGCCTATAAGACTCAAGCTTAGATAAGAAACATAAATACGTGCAATGATTAAAAATTGAAGGCGTGTGACTTCTAAAACTATGCTTGATTACAAGCCTGAGAATAAGATAGGAGGTGCAATATAGAGTTCTTGTTAGAAGTTTCTAGTAAGATCGACAAGGAGACCAATACACAAGTCAAGAGTTCTCGTTAGAAGTCATGATCGAGCAAGGCCGCCAAGGAGACTATAACTATTTTGAATATAGAATAATATAGAAATTAGGAGAGGACAAGAACATCTTGCAAAGAATTCTAAGAAAGTTTTAGAAAAAAATTGTGCCAATGAGGAGTTTTGCAATGTGTGACCATTTTCTAGAGAACTCTATAAGCATGTGAGAAGAAAGATGATATTTAGCTTGTATCGAGAGAGTTCTAATCAAATTGCATTATGATATTTTGTTTTTTCAATCAAATGTAGAAAAACACTCGTTATGTCCATTTTAGAATATATTGGTCTTTAAACAAGAGATCTAGACTTAGAAGTTGATTACCATTCCTTCATCCATAATGTGATTATATTTTTAAAATTAATTAATAAAATATTTAATAATTTTATATTCATTATTTAACACTAAAGAAAATGTTTATTATTGTTGTTGTTATTTCAATCAATATTAAAATATTTTATTTATTGGTTTTTGAAAATTAATGTTTAATAAATAGAAGTGACATAACATAGTCATTAAAGATGATTTTGAAGAAAAAAAGTGAAGCGGTGACCTTTACTTATTTTTATTAGAGTATATTACAGTGATACCTCATAAATTTTAGTGAAATTATACAAATTATTTCTCCTTTTTTAAACCTAGACAAAACACACTTAATATACACATTACACTAACACCATATGGGAGAGATAATTGTATTTTCTTAAACTAAAAATGATAACGAGCATAATTAAATCAAACAAAATATAGTATATTGTGAAGATAAATCCAAAATATTATAAGAGTCAATATCTATTCATTATTTTTGGTTTGTTATAAAATGCATCAATAATTCTAAAGACATATTTAAGTTACATTTATATTATATTGTAACTAACCAAAATAATGAATATATATTGAATCTTATACTATTTTGACTTGTCTTCACAATATAACATATTTTGTTTAACTTAATTACATTAGTCACTATTTTTTGTTTAATAAATTGCACTTATCTCTCCTGTAGGGTGATTAGTGTAATGTATGTATTTAATTTTGGATAATTTGTATAATAATTAGTGGTGGTTTGTATAGGTATAAAAAAGGTGTGTGATTTGTATAATTTCACTAAAATTCAGAATATGTTAGTATAATTTACTTTTTTTTATTATGGTTTATTTCAAAAATATTTATTTTTGAATGATTTATTCTTTAATTCAACTGATTAGGCGTTAGGAATAATAAGGGCATCATTTTATTAGTATAATCGATCATGAGCTGCAGAATGAAACACTCTTTTAACAAAAATGAATGAAGTCGTTCACAAAAAAAATTAAAATCATCTTACTAATTATTTATAAAATTGTTTCCCCTATTACCTACGTCTTATTTTAATTATTAGTTAATATTTTAAAGTATTGTCATCCACTTCAAAAATAAAAAGGTGATGATATCGGTAATGTCAAACTAGACAGATATTATTTCTTTATGAAGACCTAAATAAAGTAGAAAATATTTTAGAGTGTAAAATAGATACACTGACAATGTAAAGATTTTTACACATGCACTTCATCATCTATGATTTATTTGGATTACCTTTTCTGAAAAGTTAACTATAATAAAAAATCTATAGTCATGATACAATGATGGTATATAAAACTCATACACTTTCAATACATATATCATTTTCTCATTATTTTAACAATCAATTGCCATCACTAAAATCAATTGACATCAGTTATGTATAAAGTTTGAATTTGTCCATGGCTATAATTGTATCGTATTAATTGTAATCATTGGAAAATGTGGTCAATAAAATCTTGTAATATAAGTCCTATTTAAAACTATTATTATCATGAGAACACATGTGTATATACTTTGTTAGAGAGTGAGAATCATCTTCATTAATGAAGAGATAAATATTTTTTTTCTTCTAGTTTCTATGGTAATAATGTAATATCATTCTAAGTTTAAAAGATATAAATGTAAATATACATTACTTTTTGTTTGACATTTGAGAATATTTAATGGAGAGGAGTCTCACTCACACAAAATGTATTAATGTATCACTTAATATGACAAGCTGAAAAAAAAATATTTAAAATAAAAATTTAATAAAAATATGTTTTTCTAGCTAATCATATTAAATGATATATAAAGTCACAAACTTTTATAATATTGAAGATGTGATCCAAAAAACGAGAGATACATTGGGAAGAAAGTATACGGACTTTGGGGCTTTAAGGATTCAGAGGGTAAAGCAATTGATGGTTGTCGGTGATAATCTATGACCAAATGAACGGCTTTTGTCAGCATAGCTTATGTCACACTTGATCCACCCACATTCCCTTGCTCTTCGCTGAAAAGCTTATAAGACCACAGCACACAGTAACACACCTTCATCACCGGCATGGTTGGCTAGTCAAACCTCCAACTTTCCTCTTCTTTATCTTCATGCTCGAGATTACGTTTACACACTTCACTGTCTTACTTTTTCTATCTTTTGCCATGGGTGCCTATAGTCCCACTTTTGTTTTGTTTTTTGAGCATTAAAGAACTCCTACCTTTGCTTTTTACATGTCGATGTCCCAACAACAATGTTCACTATTCTAGGCTAAAAGAGTCAAAGTATTGTCCCACCTGCTTTTCAGGGGTTGTTTAGTATTGATGATTATGCTAGAAATAGATGTTACAATAATTTAACAATTAAATGGTTCATCTGCTTATGGTTCTTAATGTGAATTAAAGTGGCTAATGCGATAGTGATTGATAATTAATGAATAAAATCAGTGGGGTGTTGTGATTGATTCTATTCCCTCTCATTTTATGAGTAGTTTTCATATTGGAGAAGTTATTTTCTCCGATAACTCATACTGAATGCTTCTATAAAATGGAACCAACACTTAAGCATCAGAAAAGTGAGGTCATTGTTTGCATTCTTATGATCGTAGAAATACAAAGTGAAATAGAGAAACATTACTGTCTGATTAAGGAATGTTTGGTGTTGTACCGAAAGGGAAGAACATAAGGAAGGAAATTGAGTTCTTAACCATCAAGCAATTCATAATGGGGAGATGAAGAGGTGAGAATAAAGACAACCAGAAAGTGCAGCAGATACAGAAAGGAAACTAAAATGGAATCATGTATTCCTTAATCTCTTCTTCTATCACATATGAATGTCATAATATTGTAAACTATTAAAGGCTCTCGTGAGTGTTATGTTAATTGAACTTGTATTCATATGAAATTTAAATTAACACATGATACTCATTTTAAGTTAATGAGTTTGATAGTCATTTGTTTAAATGGTATGTTTGGTTTAGATGAGAAAATGAAAGGAAAGAAAATAGAAAAAAAGATTTTGGATAGAGAGAAAGTTGAGAAATAAAGTTAATCTTATGATTTGTTTAGTAGAAGTGATATACAAAAGAATTTGAAGAGCAAGAAATAAAGTTTTCTATACTAGACAGTTAGATCCTAAAAATAATATTAAGTTGTAAATAAAATAAGGATATTATAGTAAATGTATATATTTTGACTCATCTACCACACTTTCTCTTTATTTTAGGGAAGAAAACAAAAGTTGGCTGGCTCAATCACTTTTGGATTATTTCTCACCTATTTATCTTTTATCAAACTAGAGAAATATAAACTTTCTCCTCTAATCCTATCTCCCCATTTTCTTTCTTCCCTTAATCTTCTATACCAAATGGAGCCTAAATAGTCATTCATATATAACTAAAATTCAATGGTCAATATTAAAAGGTTAAAATGATAAATTTAATCTGGTCTTTTTTGTCTTCTTTATTACAAATGTGGTATCACATACCCAACTTTCATCGTCACATCACCACTATTCTCGATCTTTGTCTATCTCAATCTTATTATGAAATAGAATGGAATTGCCATTACTTGTGATGAATGATATCATAATACTTTCAAGATTTTTTATGTCAAATCATCAAAAAGAAATATATACTTATATAGAATGAAAGTATATCTGAATATTATTCACATATAATATGATTAATGAACGTACACATCATTTGTCTTATATTCAACTCATGTACGTGGTGAAACATGTAGCTTCATTGGTCTTCGAAGTTATTATAGACAAATATTGTTGATTACTTAAACTCTGTTCTTTCTAGTGATGAGATGTTAGAATAGAAAACTATTTGATTGATTGGCGCATATAATTTAGGGATCATAACCCTTATTCATAAGGTGTGCACGTTTTTCCATAAAGAGTAATACCCCTTTGAAAAATTCACACCCGACATGAAGAGTGATCTTTTTAAATTCAAAATCTTTCATTAAAAATGTTGCTCCATTGCTCCATAATTTTATTATTTCTAATTTTACTAGAGTAAAATTAGAAATAAGACATTTAGTATCTACACATTAATTTTCACAATAATTATGTCATGGCCATAAGCTTTACTTGAATTAGGTCACACTAATTTTGCTAATAAAAAATAATTGCCTTAATGCAATTAAACATTGCATGTGTAATACAAAGTTTCTAATAATCTCCCACCAATCACATATGTAACCTTTAAAATGTACTATTATAAACCTTAGATATATCATTATCTTGTTCATTAGTAAAACTAATATATATAATCTATCAATCATCAATAATATTAACATAACTAATTGACACAGATTAATCATGAAATGTATAGCATGAAAATTAAATGAAAGTGATCTATACATGTTGATTTTCAATTGGTCCCACCTTACTTTAGTGAGATCTTTGTACACAAATTTCAAAGTGAAACTGAACCACAAACCTTATTTTGCAGTATATATATAGAATTAGTGCCCAAAAACAAACTCACTATATTAACATATCATCTCATGATACAACATTCAAATGAGCAATGTGCTCTTGAAATATATTAGATGATAAGCATTTATTGAGCATATTTACAACCATGTACGTAGTTTGTGTGAGTATCCTCTTTAGACACTTGACCACTCTAAACTATTTCTTTAAGTGTGATATATCAATGGCAACAATTTCTTACATAATATTTTTTTAATATATCCAAATTAGTAGTTGAGTAACAATTTTGTGGCTATATCTCATAGTTAGATGACTCTATGAAAATTACAATCGTAATGGATGATGCAATAAGTATTTTCATAGAAATTTCTCAAATAGCTTCTCATCCACCTAATAGGTACATATAGTCTTACATGAATTTTCATTTGTATTGGAATCTAACAAAACTCACTAACAATACTTGACGATCTCTAAGTGGATCACTTTTAGGTATATGAGAATTAGATTTCTTTATTTCTATATAAGTATCACAATCCTATTTGGTTCTTTTCCAATGATTCGTTGGATTACTTAAAAATCGACATATATTATGTATACATTACACTATTTAGCCAACACATAAGGAATATAATTTATATCTTTTACTCATACTAATTCTTAAGACACTGTGCCCCTAAATATTTATGGAGTTGCATACCAATGATCATAAGACTTGAGCTATTAGAACATTTTCATTCCTTGTAGCCCCTTTTATCATAATGAAACTTCCTTAAGATAGATGAATTGTTCATTTCTAAATTCCAAGGTTTAGATACATGTATTTGAGAACAAACACAATATTGTCCCCTTATTTCTTAAAGTTAGTATCATTTAGGAAGAGTGTAGCATATATATTTGCAGATATTATAAAAGCATGTGAATTAATAATAAAATAAAAAAAATAGATTCTAACATTTTTACAATAAAACTCATAATCAATTTTAACCTATAAATTAATAAGTGATACGCTCAATTTAATAATGAATGAGTCTTGTTTTGGACCAACTTATTAGTAAACTCAAGATGACAACTTAAGAGAAAGCTGAGTTAGACTTGCAACAAAATTGTTCTTTTAAATAATTTAAATCATAATTTCAACAGAAGCAAATTATGAAGAATAAATAGTTGCAGAAATTTAAAAAGTGAAAGTTAGAAAGAATTACATAACGGCATATATTGAATCAACTTATTCAATTGAAGGCTATGTCTACTCACTATGCAAGAGTTGTCGTTTAACATCGCTTATTTTAGAAGTATAACAGGACTTTCATGCGTTTTCTGTTTGACCATAATAGTATATAGTCATCATTAACAGCGCTTCACAAACATTGTTGTATTGACTATATACCACAACGCAACACATAAAAAGCGTTGTCATATAGTGCATTAATACAACAGCGACTCATCCACAAAGTGCTGTCATATAGTGGATCAATACAACAACGCATCGTCCACAAAGCGCTGTCATATAGTCTTAAATAAACAACACATTTTATAGGTCTTATTAACAACGCTTGTTGTTGCGCTGTTGAAGTTCATATATTTAACAATGCAATAACAGAAAAGCGTTTTTGTATTATTCATAAATTTTCTCAAACAACACCTTAATACAACAGCACATGCATAGCACAATTGTATTAATAATGTACAACAGTGCTTTCTATAAAAGCGTTGTTGTAGTTATCCTTTACAACAACGCATGACAGGGCTTCCCCTAAAATTCGATGTTGATTTGTATAAATTAATACCTGCATATACATTTATTAGTAGAAAAGATATTCTCAACAACATAGACATTTATACATTCTGAACAATACAAACACATTAATACATGCTAGAAGTTTGTTTTATTAAACATCAATACAATACAAAATACAAACAATGAATGTCATGTCAATTATGTTTTGACATAGTACATAATTACAAATAAAAAATTACACAAATTACAAAGAAAAAATATAATACAATTACAAACATTCAAAATTATACAAAGATTACTTGCATCTATTTTTTCATTTTCTTTTATTGTTTTTGTCTTTTAGGGTCATCCTTGTCTGAAGGAGCATATTGATTTACTCAAAGCCCTTCATCATGATCATCTCTTGAATATAAATCATCATTCGTAGTTGGTCCGCTCTCACGCGACTGATATGTCCCCAAAAAAGGATCATCTTCATCAACATCTTCATATTCTTGGTCATCAATATTATTGACGATTATTTTGTTAGTTAAAAGAACAATGGACCATTTCATATCAGCTGGGTCACTAACATAGAATACTTGTTGAGCTTGTGATGCTAGAATAAATGACTCATCTTTATATCCTGACCTATTAAGATCCACTTGCATGAACCCTAACTCATCAACTCGGAAGTCATTGCTGTTATCAACCCACATACAATAAAAAACCGACATCATAAACATTGTGTAATCCAATTCTCATATGCGTTCAATCACTCCGAAGTATGACATGTTCGTATATTGAGTTTCTATCTTTTGCACTTGACATGTGTAAAGTTCGAGCAACAAGAGTCACACCACTATTTTGCATTTTACTTTGATCATCTTGTTTTTTCGTATAAAATGTGAACTCATTAATCAGGTAACCTGTGTAGGATAAGACATGAAGGTTTGGACCATTGGCTAACCATTTCAATATTTTGGAAATCGAATGTGCATTTATATTCAACTCCTCATCAATATGATTTTTTAGCCACTTTATGAAACACCGATTATGCTCTTTGGAAATACAATTTTCATTCTTACTTGGGTAACACTTCCTTAGCATCTCCTTGTGTCTTTCAACATATGGCTCAACCTCGTCGGCATTATGTAAAACATATAAGTGCGCTTGCTCCAATTCAGTTCTTGTTATAATCAATATTTCATTCACAGTAATACCTTCACCAAATGTTTTTTTTTTTTGCATATCGAGGCTTTGGAATGCCCATGAAATGACCATCGGTAAGGGATCCAGTACAAAAATCAAGAGCTTCTTCAACAACATATCGCTCGACAATATAACCCTCTGGTCTTGATTGGTTCGTCACATACCCTTTTAATCTCTTCATATAACGCTCAAAGGGGTACATCAATCTCATATAGGAAGGTTCACATAGTTGTGTCTCTCGAACAAGATGAATGCTTAGATGAATCATTATGTCAAAAAAAGGTGGGAAATACATTTCAAGCTCACACAAAGTCAAAATAATATGTCTTTGCAATGTAGGTAATTTCTCAGGGTCAATCATTTTGCTATAAATTGCCTTGAAGCAGAAGCACAACCTAGTTATGGTTCCTCGAACTTTTTTAGGTAGAATTTGACTGTATTCAATAGGCAAAAAATGCTCCATAAGTACATGACAATCATGAGACTTAAGATCTTTTCACTTGAGGTCTTTCATTGATACGAGGTTGTGAATGTTGGAAGAGTATCCTTCTGTAACTTTAACCTAAATTTACAAAATTTCATTTTCTCCTTCCTCGACAAAGTATAAGCTGCTGGAGGTAGAAATGTACGTTTTCCCTTCATTATCGGCCCCAATTCCTTTCTTATTCCCATACTAACCAAATCCAACCTTGCATTCAAGCCATCTTTGGTCTTACCAGGGATATTGAGTAAGGTACCAAGGAGACTTTCAAACAAATTTTTTTCAATGCATAACATCGAGGAAATGTCTTACATATAATGAACTCCAATATGGCAATTCAAAGAAGATTGACCTTTTCTTCTACCCCTTTGTGACAATTTCTTTTGCAAAAGGTTTACCAAAGTTATATTCAAACCCTTTAGTTTTTGAAATAATTGGTCACCTGTCAACGACAAAGGAGCACGACCTTCTTCATTGTTTCCATCAAATGATTTTCTTCATCGTCGATAGAGATGATCTGAAGGCAAAAATCTACGATGACCAAGGAAGACATTTTTCTTAGAGTGTTTCAATTGAATGAGTATTGTCTTCACATACAAGACATGCAAAATGTCCTTTTGTACTGTATCAGACAAATTACCATATGTAGGGAAATCGTTGATTGTGCCAAACAACAAAGTCCTCAAGTTGAAGCTTTCTTCCCTATATGCATCATATACATTCATGTTTGTCTCCCACATTTGCTTCAAGTCTTCAATTAATGGAGTCAAATATACTATGTCATTTCCTGGTTGTTTAGGTCCAAAAATTAACATAGATAACATCACATATTTGCGTTTCATGCATAGAGAATAAGGTAGGTTGTATATCACCAACATCACTGGCCATGTACTGTGGGGGCAACTTTGAACACTATATGGGTTAATTCCATTCGTTGACAATGCAAGGTGTGGATTTCTTGATTCTTGACCAAAACTAGGATAGTCGTGATCAATTTTTCTCCATTGAGGAGAATCTGCATGATGCCGAAGCTTGCCATCTTTAATCCTTTCTTCCTCATGCCATGTCAACTTCTTTGCATCTTTGACATTGCTAAACATACGCTTGAATCATGCTTTGATGGAAAAATACCATACACTACTTTCTTGTTTACATACATGCTTACCAAACCTTATGGTAATCTTAATTTTGAGAAATAGAAAACTTTTCAAAAAACTAAGAATTATTACGCCCAACTTAATTAATGTAGGAATTATTTATAAGAACACTCTAACTCAATATTATACTTTCCTCTTGGTTTAATCGAAAGTTAGTGCATTATACTGGTAGTATATAAGTTTATCTTGCCTCACTCATCGTTTATGATTCGTTTCTAAAACAAAAACTTAGAAGTTCTCAGTCAATTTAATTAAGAGTCTGATATTTGTGTAAATGTAGATATAAAGATTTATATATACTCAACAAGAGTATCTGCCATTTATTTGCATTATTTATATTTAAAAGTCAATACTAATATTGGAAAAAAAAAAGCTATTATGGAAACAAGACAGCAACAATAACAGTTAACCGATTAACTGTATAGTTAATCAATTAACTGAGTAAGTGTTAATCGATTAACTAGGTAAGTGTTAATTGATTAACTGGGTAAGTGTTAATCGACTAACATTACAGTTAATCAATAAATTGGTTAGAAAATCAAGTGAGACATTGGTTGAATAATTCTTGTAATTGACACATTATTAAGCAACATTGGTGATCCTACTGACCATGAAGCCAAAATCAAGCAACAAGCCAAGTATGCACATGAGCATGAGCCTGACCAAGCATTAGTGCCAAGGCACATCAGCCTGACTGAGCCAAGTGCCAAGGCACATCAGCATGACCAAGACAGGAGCACCAGCACGAGTCTGACCGTGCCAACTAGCACGAGCCTGAGCACCAGCACGAGTCTGACCGTGCCAAGCACCAGCACGAGCCTAAGCATCAGCACGAGCATGACCAAGTCAAGTGCCAAGGCACCTAGCACAAGTCTGACCGTGCCAAGCAGCACGAGCATGACCAAGTCAAGTGCCAAGGCACCTAGCACAAGTCTGACCGTGCCAAGCAGCACGAGCATGACCAAGTCAAGTGCCAAGGCACCTAGCACAAGTCTGACCGTGCCAAGCAGCACGAGCATGACCAAGTCAAGTGCCAAGGCACCTAGCACAAGTCTGACCGTGCCAAGCAGCACGAGCATGACCAAGCCAAGTGCCAAGGCACTTAGCATCAGCATGACCGAGCCAAGCAGTGCCAAGGCACCTGACCGAGCCAAGTGGCACCATGACCAAACCAGTAGCACCACTGGTGCAAACAGAGTCCATTTCTTATGTCTCAAGCAAACATGAAAACGTGATTAATTTCTTTTAATCACATGGGTTTTTTCTTCCAATTAGTTAGTTAATTAGTTAAGCCTATTAGTTTGTTAGCTTAGCCTTAAGTTTTATATATATAAGTCATGATTCTCCTTTTAGAATATCATCTCTTGTAAAAGATTTAATTCAATCATTGTTAATTCATCTTTCAATCAATAAAGGAAGTTCTTATTGCTTCTTCATTCATCATTCAAGAATCCTAGAAGGTTTTCTTGAGCTTCATCATCAACTTCAATTCTTAATACAATTTCTATGCCCTGCCCACCCAACAAGTGTCAAAGGATAGACATATTGGTTTTGCCCAAATTGCTAATGATAACCCTTAGTAGTTAGTGAGTTGACTTTCCCTCTTCTGCTTGGGAGAAAAGAGAGAAGATAATGACAAAAGAATGTATGTACTATCAGTATAATATTTTTTGAATTGTTATTGTATCATTTATCATTCATTTTTAATTATCGACTCTTAAACATAAATAATACAAATGAATAATACTTATGTGTATATCTTTTTATAATTCATATCTTTTAGGTGAAGAAGATTAGGGACGGATTTTCTCTTCACTAACTCCCAATATATTTAAAAAAATCATATTTCGTGTTAGTCATGCTTATAAATAATGCTTATAAATGACGCTCATAAATTTCTTTAAAACAAACAAGTACATGTATGTCAATATTATTATTAATAATAACTATATTCTTTTTTTCCATATTTATTTCATTTTCTATAGTATCAAATCACTATATTTTCCCTTCCTGATTTCTCTTCCTTAATAAAAACACTAAATCTCCTGCCTAAAATACACAAAAATATTTGAGGGATAACTTATAAATAAAAACAAAAGTAAGTCCTTAAGTTATATTTTTCATATTAGAAAGCTAACTTACTATCCTTATTTGAGAGATCACTTAATGCTAACATTGCGGTACAATTTTGTTCCTTTAAATTTTATGATAATGATAATACAATGTGATTAATGTATATCAAACTTGATTGTTAACTTGTCGTGTGATTTGATTTGTTTACATTAAGTCATCTTGTCCAAATATTGTATGCAGGTTTGGATCAATGTTTTTTTTTATAAAAAGTTAATATTACACATACACTTGATCCAAGAATGACCAAGATGGAACAATCTTTGGACTCACTCAACAACAGTATGAGGGCTTAGTGAACATGCTGCAGCAGAATAATTCCATAATTCCAAAGCATGAAGACCACAATGTTGGTCATGTAAGTAATGCCATGACAGCCTGCAACACTAATCATAAGACAGAGGAATCAGGTAACTCAGGTAGTTTTCTAATCCATAACAATAATTCTTGGATATTAGACAGTGGAGCAACTGACCACATATGCTCCAACTTAGTCCTATACTCTGTCTACTACAAGATAAAGCCAATAAAGGTAAGATTACCAAATGGCAACTTGGTTACTGCAGAAATCTCAGGAACCATACCTGTTCTGCAAAATCTAATCTTACACAATGTGTTATATTTGCCCTGTTTTGCTTATAATCTTTTGTCCATTCCTAAGCTGACCTTATCTCTATGTTGCATTGTTTCTTTTAATAACTCATGCTGTGAAATTCAGGACAAGAATACTTTGAGGATGATTGGTACAGCTAAGATGATCAAAGGATTATACATGCTGAAAGCTGCCAATTTTCATCACAAAGCCAATTCATGCTACTCACATGATGCTAACATAGACATATGGCACTTTAGATTAGGCCACACTTCTGAAAATTGTATGAATAAACTCAAACACACTTTTCCTTTTATTAGCTTTAGAAAGAATCATATTTGTGACATTTGTCACCAAGCAAAACAGAAGAAATTGTCTTTTCAAGTAAGCAAGAGTGTTTCTGATCAACCTTTTGACATGATCCATGCTGATATTTGGGGCCCCTTTGCCATTACATCCATACATGGTCACAGGTTTTTTCTTACCATTGTAGATGATAACAGTAGATTCACATGGATTTATATGATAAAGAATAAGTCTGAAGTTTCTTTCCTTTTGAAAAGTTTTGTCACTTTAATTAAAACCAATTTTCTAAAAGAATTAAAGTGGTGAGAACAGATAATGGCAAAGAATTCCTGATGGAATCATATTATTCCAATCAAGGGATTATGCATCAAACCAGCTGCCCCTACACACCACAACAAAATGGTGTTGTAGAAAGGAAGCACCAACATATTTTGAATGTAGCTAGAGCTCTAATGTTGCAAAGTCAGGTTCCAAAGGTCTACTGGTCCTATGCTATTATACATGCTGTTCATATTATTAATATGCTGCCTACTCCTTTACTCCTTGATAAATCTCCTTATGAGAAACTGTATGGAAAATATCCTGTTTTTCAGGATCTCAGAGTGTTTGGTTGCCTTGCCTATGCAAGCACTGTTGGTCAATATAGGACCAAGTTTGATCCTAGATCAACTAAATGTGTGTTCTTAGGATATAGAGATGGGACAAAAGGTTTTGTTGTTTTAAATCTCTCTAACAGAGCCTTGCAGGTAACTAGGAATGTCATGTTCCATGAAAGTGTCTTCCCCTATGTGCCTAGTGACCCTGATAAAGAAAATGGCACTGACCTTGCTTTGCCTGTGCCACATTATGATGACTTATTTGATATCACTCACACCACTCCTCACAATCAAGAATTAAATCAGGAATTGCAGACTACTATTGAACCTGAAAGTGATCATGTTGAGCACAATACTGAGGAAACAACTGACCAACCTACCCATAGGAGAAGTGCCAGAATGAGTAGGGCCCCTACCTACTTGCAGGACTATCACTGTGCCCTGCTGAGCAAGTCTGCTCATACTACCACCTCAAAATACCCTATATCTAGTTATCTATCTTACAATCAGTTAGCCCCCGAACATAAGCATAGGACTCTATCAATAACCACTCAAATTGAACCTAAGAACTATGCTCAGGCTATACTTGATGATCATTGGAAGAATGCCATCAACACTGAGTTAAAAGCCTTACAACTCAATCATACTTGGACCCTTACCAAATTACCTAAGGATAAGGCCACTATAGGATGCAAATGGGTGTTTAAGATTAAGTATAAACCTGATGGGAGTGTAGAAAGGTATAAGGCCAGGCTAGTTGCAAAAGGGTATACACAAACAGAAGGAATTGATTACATGGAGACATTCTCTCCAGTAGCTAAAATTAGCACAGTAAGAATTCTCCTTGCCCTGGCCTCTGTTCATAAGTGGCACCTTAAACAATTGGATGTAAACAATGCATTCTTACATGGAGATCTCAATGAGATTGTCTATATGGTTCCTCCCCCTGGATTGGAAGCTCCTCCTAACCTAGTTTGTAAACTTGAAAAGTCCCTATATGGTCTTAAGCAAGCTAGTAGGCAATGGTTTTCTAAACTGTCCAATTTTCTAATCAACCATGGTTACAAACAATGCAAGGGTGACCATTCCCTCTTTGTTCTTTGGATATCTAACAGTGTCATTACCATTGTGCTTGTATATGTTGATGACATAATTCTTTCAGGCAATAATATCACTGAAATTAACCATCTTAAACAATTATTGCATACTGCTTTTCAAATTAAAGATCTAGGTGACTTGAAGTTCTTTCTTGGCTTTGAGATTTCTAGAAATCACTCAGGTATCATTATGAATCAAAGAAAGTATGCTTTGGAGATTCTTTCTGATGCAGGTTTCCTTGGCTGCAAACCATCCAGCACACCAATGATTCAGGGATCACACTTGCATCAAGACAGCAGCAAAGACTGTTCTGATCCTAATGCTTATAGAAGACTAGTTGGTAGGCTTATTTACCTTACAAATACTAGACCTGATCTAACTTTTTCTGTCCATCAGTTGGCTCAATTTATGGCCAAGCCTACTGTTGTACATCAACAAGCTGCCAACAAAATTCTGAGATACATCAAAGGCTCTCCTGGTTTGGGCATTTACTTTCCTAACACTTCTCCTATACAATTACATGCCTATAGTGACAGTGACTGGGCTTCTTGTCCTGATACAAGAAGATCCATTTCTGGATATTGTATTTATCTTGGAAATTCTTTAATTTCCTGGAAATCCAAGAAACAGAAAACTGTTTCTAGAAGTTCTTGTGAGGCAGAATATAGAGCCATGGCTCTCACTACTTCTGAGATCATATGGCTCATCTATTTGTTGGAAGATTTACAATTTAATTATTCTAAAGTTGCTCTCCTTTTCTGTGACAATCAATCTGCTTTACACATTGCATCCAATCCTGTTTTTCATGAACGAACTAAACATATCGAGATTGATTGTCATTCAGTTAGAGAGCAATATACCATTGGGAAAATCAAACTTATGCCTGTTCCAACTCACTTGCAGCTTGCAGATGCCTTGACTAAAGCTCTTGGACCAAAGGACTATGCATCCATTCATCTCAAGCTCGGGTTACTCAATATCTACTCCCCAGCTTGTGGGGGGGTATTAAGCAACATTGGTGATCCTACTGACCATGAAGCCAAAATCAAGCAACAAGCCAAGTATGCACATGAGCATGAGCCTGACCAAGCATTAGTGCCAAGGCACATCAGCCTGACTGAGCCAAGTGCCAAGGCACATCAGCATGACCAAGACAGGAGCACCAGCACGAGTCTGACCGTGCCAACTAGCACGAGCCTGAGCACCAGCACGAGTCTGACCGTGCCAAGCACCAGCACGAGCCTAAGCATCAGCACGAGCATGACCAAGTCAAGTGCCAAGGCACCTAGCACAAGTCTGACCGTGCCAAGCAGCACGAGCATGACCAAGCCAAGTGCCAAGGCACTTAGCATCAGCATGACCGAGCCAAGCAGTGCCAAGGCACCTGACCGAGCCAAGTGGCACCATGACCAAACCAGTAGCACCACTGGTGCAAACAGAGTCCATTTCTTGTGTCTCAAGCAAACATGAAAACGTGATTAATTTCTTTTAATCACGTGGGTTTTTTCTTCCAATTAGTTAGTTAATTAGTTAAGCCTATTAGTTTGTTAGTTTAGCCTTAAGTTTTATATATATAAGTCATGATTCTCCTTTTAGAATATCATCTCTTGTAAAAGATTTAATTCAATCATTGTTAATTCATCTTTCAATCAATAAAGGAAGTTCTTATTGCTTCTTCATTCATCATTCAAGAATCCTAGAAGGTTTTCTTGAGCTTCATCATCAAGTTCAATTCTTAATACACATTTTACTCGTTTTACATATTTAACACATGTTGAAATTGTTTTACGGCAAATGCTTATTAGTTTGTTAGGAGAATTAGTTAGAGTTAGTTTTCCATTTAATTACTTTTCTATTTTTACAAGACAACATGTTTCAATATATATAGCATTTATAGTCTTCTTTGTATTTGTATTTTCATTTCATAATAATTAATTATATATAAATAATGGACAATACATTAATAATATTAAAAACTTTTATATTATCAGTGTATACATATATTTCTCATTAATTAACCTCGTTAAGACACCATGGGTTAGCGGTGGAACCTTGTGGATAACCGGTCCATAATTGTCAAAACTAACTTTTCTGCTCCTATTGCTTTTTTGTTATTTTTTTTGTGACCCCTAAAGTCCAAAGCACATAAGTATGTAAAGTGATTGAAAGGAAGAGATCGGGCAGAGAGATTGGATTGGGGTAGCATAATAATTGTAGGATAGTACGTCATAGATCGCAAAATCTAAAAAACTAAAGCGGTGGTGTCTTAGAATAGTTGAATGAGAACAAATGTGATAACAGCAGTATGACAAAATCAATCAAAAGTTTATATCCCATGCCGACAGAAAATGTGGTGATGCCTTGCATGGCAAGAGAAAATAATGTGTATTAGAAGTATGAGTTTGTGAGACTGTCAATTTATTATTCATATTGACTCTTAAATATAAGATTAAGAGTTTAAAATTTATGCACTGTCAGTATGAAGTTTTTATATTATCAGCACATCATTCACCATAGATTTGTATTATTTTTGTTTGAAACTCAATACTAATTAATATATGAATAGTGGATAATTTACGGATAATATAAAAAAACACTTACAACATATACATATTAAATCCTAACATTAATATACAATAATATTGTATAAATATTATCCATGTATATAATTTTACAGGAACAATGTATAGTTAGTATACTTGTTAAAGAAATTGAGTGATAGGCATATCACCTACGGAATTATCGTACGTTTGTATGTTAAATTTTTATTTGATCAATAATAATGTTATAGAGGGAATGGTGTAAATTAATTTATGTCCATTTTATAATTACTTATATTTCTAATTCATGTTCTTTTCACATTGTTTCTCTAGAATTAAATATATTATTATTACTCATAATCAATTATATTATATATTACAAAATATTCTATATAAATGAGCAAAAGTAATTATGACATTTAAATATAAGTAGCAAAACGCTATTTAAATTGAAAATGATCGGGTTGTAACAATATCTATCAAAACGCTATTTAAATATAAGTGGGCAAAGGGACAACTACCCCTATCTTTTATACTTAACATTTAAGTTTATATAAGGAAGAAAAAATGTATATACTGTTATTGTATGATGACTATGATTTAGTATTAATATTTAATTATCATTTAATCTTAAAAAAATATAATTGTAATAAATAGTAGATAATATAATTAATGCGAATACTTTATATGTATAAATATTATACTTTATAAATAATCACTCTATAAATAATTATATGGTAATTGGTGTAGACAATCTCATCCCATTCAAAAATATCTATAGTATGGTTAGCTCTCACATTGAGAGTTTATATTCGAACTTGGTCTTACATAACAGAAAATGATCATGTATAACTTAGAATTAATCATTGGTGACTAATGATTAATAGAATAAATTACACTCACATCCATTAATTTTGGTGAAATTATAAAAGTCACCTATCTATACACGTGATAGATATAGGAACCACCGGAAGGGTATGCAACATATAGGTTAAAAATTAAATAATAAATATCATCAATTATAAAAGGATGAAAACATTAATATCTAAATTACAAAATTTAAATATATTTAATCAAATAAATTACTTATTTCATAATTAAACTCTATGTGATTTCACATTTTGATATTATTGAATGATTAATTCGTTGTCAATGTTGTTGAACATTTCTCGCTAAATATAAGTCACTAGACAATCATTCATTCATGCATCTCTCATTTGATTATGTAACCTATTTTCCACAGTTGAAAAAACTATTTCTACCGTTATATTGCTAACTTCAAAATAAAATAAACTAATAAATAAATAATATGACTTCTGATCCACTTTCAACTAACTTATTTGAAAGATTATTGATTACTTTTAAATAAGCAAATTCAAATTTATTATGCATATCAATGATGTAAGTCTCAAATTAATTATCAAATATCACAAAATCAGTTAAACAAAAATATTTAGATAAAACTTAGCAAATTCAACCAGTTTTGATATATCAAAACTAGAGAAGAAATCAGATATACTCAAACAAGACATACAGAAAAACAATTGAGCATTTGTCTCAGAGAAACAATCATGAAGTTCCTTAAATTGCATATTCACAATATTATAAAATAATTTAACATAAGAATTACAAAAAAAAACTAGGGCTTGTAGAATTATTAGTGGTATACATGTCTTTTCAAAAAATTGAGGGTGTGATTTGCACACCCTTCATTGCTCTCTACCACCATATTTATATTCATACATTACACTAATTATCTTTGCATGAGAAATAAATGTGGTATTTTAAACAAAAAATGATGATGAGTGTAATTAAGTTAAACAAAATATGATATATTGTTTAGATAAGTCCAAATAGTATATGAGACATTACATTTTCATTATTTTTTGTTTGTTACATAATGCAACAATGACTCTTAGGATGTATTATTTAAATCGCTCTTATACTATATTGTAATGACCCAAAAATAATGAAGATGTATTGACTCGTATACTATTTAGATTTGTCTACACAATATAATATATTTGTTTCACTTAATTACATTTATCATTTTTTTATAAGATTAAACGTATCTCTCCTACAGGTATCATTGGCAATTTGGGCCAAGCCCTGGGGGCCCTCAAACTTATTGGGTGAGCAGCAAGTGAAAAATATGTTCATTAATCCTTAAATGCTTGCCTAAGATGCAATTTTCGTCCTCGGGCATTTCAAATAGGTAAAACGAGCGGCATGTATACATTATTGCATAAAGTATTGAACATCAAATGTGTAAATGATTATGTATTTTGTCAAATATGAGAATATGTGTTTCGTTTGTTATATATGCATTTGTGTATCAAATGTGAGAAAATACTGCACACATTATGAAGTAGCATTGAAAGTGGTTAGATACATCAAGATCACACTTGTAGTAGGACTTTTCTTCCCAACCACATCATCCATCTGCATCAAAGCATATAGAGATAGTGATTGGACAACATATCCAGATACCAGAAGGTCCACTACAGGATATTGTGTCTACTTCGAAAATTCACTCATCTTTTGGATTTCAAATAAACAAAGAACTATGTAGAAGTTCTTTTGAATTAGAATACAATCATGAATGTAACAACCTCTGAGCTCAAATGGATCACATAGATCTTGAAGGATCTCCACATTCCATGTTCCTCACCAACACTCTTATACTGTGATAACCAATCAACACTACAAATAGCTTCAAATCATGTGTTTTATGAAAGAACAAAACACATTGAGGTTGATTATCACATTGTAAGGGAACAATGTTCTCGAGGATTGATCGAGCTCTTGTCAATACCATCTCACCTTCAATTGGTAGATGCACTTACCAAAGATTTAAGGGTAAGAGACTTTAGTTACATTCACCTTAAGCTAGGACTATCCAAGCACTTGATCGAGAGACCATTGCATTAGGCCAAGCATCTGACTGAGGGAACCATGTACCAAGCCAAGCATTTGACAAAGAGAGCTATGTGCGAGGCCACACATCCGACGGAGAGAGTTATGCGTCAGGCCAAGCATCTGACCGAGGGTGCCATGCGTTAGTCCAAACATATGACCGAGGGAGCCCTGCGCTAGGCCAAGTATATGACTGACGAAGACATGCGCCATGCCAAGCATCTGATTGAGGGAGCCATTCGCCATTCCAAGCATCTAATTGAGGAAGCCATGCGCTAGGTCAAACATCTGATTGAGGGAGCCATGCGTCAGGCCAATCATCTGGTCGAGGGAGACATGTGACAGGCCAAACATCTGACCGAGGGAGACATGCACCAGGCCTAGCATCTCACCAAGGGAGCCATGCGTTAGGCCAAACATCTGACATAGGGAGTCATGCAGTCAGGCCAAACATCTGACTGAGGGAGTCATGCGCTAGGCCAAACATCTAACCAAGGGAGCCATGCGTCAAGCCAAGCATTTGACCAATGGAGCCATATGCCGCGCCAAGCATCTGATGGAGGGAGCCATGCGCCACGCCAAGCATCTGACGGAGGGAGCCATGTTCCACACCAAGCATCTAATAAAGGGAGCCATGCGCCACACCAAGTATATGACCATGGGAGCTATGCATCACGCCAAGCATTTGGCCGAGGGAACCATGCATCACGCCAAGACAATCATATACACTTGACCGAGACAACAAGACATAGCTTGACCGAGACACATGGACATTTACCAAGACATTGAGACATAGCTCGACCGAGACACATGGGCATTTGACCAAGATAACAAGGCATGTCCTGACTAAGACAACCACACACTTGACCGAGAAACCAAACCAAGGCATGAATGAGATAAACATGCATGTGACTGAGACAACAAGGTAGTGTCTGACCGAGGCAATCACACACCAAACTAGGGCTATGACCGAGACATCCTAACTCGATATGACCGAGGAACATAAGACAACTTGGCTCGGTCAGACCTGGCCAAACCAGTCTGCGATACCAACAAAGTTGGTTGCTTCAATATATGATTTTATTTTTGTATAAATAAGATCCTTAATCATCATTTTAATTCCATTCAAGTTTTCCATTCATTATCAATAAAAGTGCTTGAGACATTATTCATCCAATCTCATTTCTCTTCCTTAATCCTTTCATTATCAATACCATTTCAGTTTTCTTGATCTTTAATCAAGCCACTTTCACAGCGTTCGACTCATCCAGTCGGTCTTTTGGGGTTTTACAACTTTGAATATATTGGTTCGATCATGTCATATTGTTGTTGTCCTTTCGACTAGGCCGATCACCCGAACATTATCGACAACTTTATGGGATGGATTTTGTTTGTCATATAATGGGTCTAGTTCCTAGTGGTAGGACAAGAAGGAAGACATAGTAATTGGGAGACATTAAAAAAAGCATCCCTTATTTATTTATTGTTCTTTTCAACTTTTTTTTAATTCTGTGGGATGTGGAGAATACATTATATTGATGAAAATACTAAAAAGTTAGAACTATAATTTAATATATTAAAAATAATTAATTTAATTTTAAAAAAAAGTTTAATTAATAAGTAAAAGTTAATTAACTTGCTGTCAAAAGAAAAACGGAAAGGAATAATTAAATATCTGAGTATCTGAATTGAACCCTTTCTTGGAGATTTCATGGATGTCGTATACCCAACCTTAAGACGGACAAGGTTAATCCGTTTGTGATTACACGGGCTAAATTGCCCTCTACCTCTATAATAAACTTTGGGTGTCTTTGAAACCGATGGACGTCTTCTGTCCCAAAAAGTATATCACTGTATATGTCACTGTTTATAATTGGTCAAAAAATATTTAATTATTAAAATTTTAATTTAAATATATTTTTCCATCAATCACAAATAATAACACATGAACTACTCCATTTGAAAGGCAGGGTAACATTAGACAATTTAGGTGCAGTGAGTGAAGCTTTATCCTATGATTTAATGAATACAGGAAGAACGTGACTTTTGTATTGTCTCAAAGACGTTTTATCCGGTATTGAAGCTGATTTAAAAATGAATCAGATGGCTTTTTTTTTTTGTATTAAAAAAGGGTTGATTGGCTTATTTTATATCAATGTAGAACTCATTCTCCACATCACTATATTTATTTAAGTATTTTGGCTAAATCATGGGGTGGGGAAATCAAAGGAAATGTAACCCACAACGTTCAAGTGAGGTGGATGAAAGTGAAATGGCAAATATTTCTGGTGTCAGGAAGTTTTAGTATCCACAATATGATAGGAGACTAAATATGTTAACAAGAGAATAAATTCAATGTAATAGAGATAAAATATTGTATTGGATGAGTTAAACATATTAGATAAGATTATAAATGAATACATTCAAGAGAAAATTGGGATAACTCTTATTAGAGTAAATATAGTACAATCGCACTTTGGATGGTTAGGGGATGTGTGAAATGATTTAGGTGCAGTGAATCACAATTTAGGTGCAGTGGATGAAGCTTTATCCTAATGTCAATGAACTGATCATGTATTATAGCATTACTCAGTTCATATAACCGACCTCGTTTAATGAGATTAAGGTATTGGTAGGACTCGCAACCAAGCATCCCAAACAGACATAGAGCTTATAGAATGGGCCAGATAATTTGGGCCCAAGTAACATTTTTTTTTTCATTTCTTTCCTTCCCCCACCCAATGTAAAACAAAAACTACAAAATTATCTGTGTTCAGAAGGCAGTTGTCATTGGTGTCCTTCCTTTGCTTAATCCCAATGGAGTTGCTTTCTTTAGGAGTTCCAGCCATATATGCCAAAGGAAACTATTTTGAGAACAATATCTAAATATTAAGGTCAAATTGTAAAGAGAATCTAGTAAGACTACCCTGGCAGTGGTGCAAAAATAGGCATCATTCCTTAAGCTGTACATAAGTGTGTTCCTATCCTATGCCAATGGCCTGAAAACAATTGCTATACAACAAAACAAAGCACTCCGGCATATTAAAAATCGACTATCCTACTTGTTAGGGTAGATGCATGTAATCTTGCATCACAAGCGAAGAGTTGTTTCTACGAAACTGCTGCATGGTAATTCTAAAAAAATGATTCCTAAAAAATTAGACAGATATGTCATGAATTATATTGCGATAGCATATTAGCATGAACCGAGGGGCAATTCGACAGATTGATTAGAGTCCATAGCAAGAAGGAATGCAATAAAGGATAGAATTATTACACACAAATATTGTTTACTGATATTGGCATCTGGTCATAAATCTGATTTCTTGGATCTTGGATAGAACTCAACCAAATGCAGCATGCTTAAAGGTAAAAAGCTCTAGAATAGTAAAGCTGAACAAAACTACTGATTCTTCACCAGATGCCTTCTCAGTGCCTCTCATGATAAAAGCCTCTAAGATAGCATCCAGCTAATTGAGATGAAGCGTCAATCTTTCTCATGTTTGACCTTCCTGCTTATCTGTCGTGGTGTTCCTTGGCAGCTTGGCTAACTATGACACTACAAAATGTCTCTTCACGCTTCATATTGACCAATCGAAGTATTAATTTTTCTCGTTAAAACGTTGAGTGGCTACTTAAGAGTGTGAATAAATAATTGGGGGTGCCAATAGCAACACCTAGCAAAGTGACTTGGAAGAAATTCTCCAAGATCTTTGATTCAATGTGGTTATGGTTTTATGATGTGTAACTATAAAGTGGCAGGATATATATCTTCTAATTTAGACTGGATAAACCCCAATACCTATGGAGGATCCATCTTGAACAAGAAAATATCTGAAATTATTAGTAAATACCTATATAGCATAAACTTCAAGCATTATGTTAATACGAACTTAACTGGTTGAACATACAGCAGATTTAACTCATCATCGAAGCCACATGGTTATAGATTACTGATTATTGACTTGAGGAAAGATCAAACCAAAATAATTGGTATGTCATAGAAGATGACCAGAGTCAAATAAAAAGGCATCAAACACAAAATACACAAGCCTAGGAGAAAGGTATTGGGGGGAAAGTGGAGGAGAATAGGATTTCACCACCGAGAAACTATTTGAGAGGAACCAACATCATCACTGAAGACATGGCAAAAGTTATAGAAACTGCAAGGCCACTAGTGTACTTTATTGTTTCAATCTACAAAATCAACAGTAAGAACAATGCCAACTCATCAAACTAGGAATAGGATCCATGGAAACGAGTGTAAAACTTCATAAACTTACTCATCTAATTTAGATCAGTCCAATTGTGAATCATAGGTAATCATCATGTTGACAATTAACAGCAAATTTTAGAGAAGTTCAATATTTTATTCAAATATGAGGTGAAGTTCAATATCAGTGAACTTTGTGAAACATTTATCCTCCAAGAAGTTACTCATTGGTGTGAGATTAAATTTGATTATACTGTCATCAATAGATCCTAAACCAAATAACAACAATCATACTAACTAACAAATAGTGAGGTTTAAATTTGAAGATTACCTCTTAGTTGATTAGACCTATCGCATGAGTCAAATACCTGGAACCCTTGGTGGAGGTCAAGAATCTAAAGTTGTCTCTGAACTCAAGCACTGATACCGGAGCTAGAGGTTGAAGGGTCTAAGATCCAACCATGATCAGGTGGTGCTATCTTTGTCCCTGATGAAGTCATCACCAAGTTATCCTTTCATCTTTACTAATTTCAAGAGGAGATACCCTCAAAATGTCCATGTGAATAATTTACTTTAAGTTTCCCTCCTATGTATGTAACCAAAATATAATTTTCTAGTTTCCCTTTATGCGGATCTTCTAAAACTAGACACTGGAAATGATGTGGTGGAGAACCAATAACCACTAGTATATGAATGACAGTATTCTTACAAACATTAAATTGGATCTATGTGAATCATCCATGCCATCAGTCTGTAATACTAATAAATTATCTTACTATGAAATATGAGAAAATGATGAAAACAAAAGAACATGCATTCTAATCAATGGTATACAGCAGAAACTAAAAAGGAAGTAATGACAACAAAGGAGAAAAGTTATAACTGAAGGTGAAGGGTCTTATTTAGAGAGTTTCACATTAAATGCAAGATGTTTCATACAGCATTGAAACTGGACCTTTTATTTTTTCAATAGAAGGCAAGTCAAGTAATGTTTTTGAAAATGTATAATCATAATTCACATTTACCTTAAGAAGGTAAAGTAGCCTCTGCTAACCTTATTTCCCAGCATTATAGCATTTGACAAGCTTCTGACACTTGCAAGGCTCTACCAGCTCTTTCACTGTCTAGTAATTATCACTGAATTCAAAGAGTATAACTTGTCTCCTGTTCCAAAAAATCGTAAGCTGCATTGCCATGTAACTAGAAATTTTCATAAAAAGCAATATGTTCTTCTCACTAATTATTTTCATACTGCACAGCTGCCAACCCCATGGAGTTTCAAACTACATGGTATTTTTACATATCTAGCACCTTGCCTTTTTTTCAACAGTTAAAGCACAGCAGACTAGCATCAGAATCTCTAATTAAGACTTCACCAATGGTCCTTGCAAGAGCAACTCCCACCGAAGAAATGATGGAATCTGTTTGAATCTCTCAGAATGATTGGTTTTCCTATAGTAATTGATGCAAACTTCATAAACGCATGGCAGTCATCACAGACACGTATATTCTTTATAATCCGTATCGGTGCAACTACATTGGGCTTTCTGATTAAAGCAAATGCAAGAGCAAGTTTCTCACTGTGGTAAGAGATGGATCTAAGCTTTTCTTCCTCACCCACATTATGTAGAACAATATTTGTATCTGGATTATACCCAATTTTCTGTAATATTGAGATCAAGTGGTTCAATTTAGCATAGATTTTTTCCACTTCTGGATGAGTGCGATCTTCTGAAACAAATCTGTGGACTTCATTCTCAACCTCAATCCAACTGTATGCAGCAAACTTCTTTGCATTGTTGTTCTTCATTAGAGATCTTACAAAAGCTACATCTTTCCATCTCCCACATGCAGCATATAAGTTGGAAAGTGTGATGTAAGGACCAGCATTATGTGGATCCAATTCAAAGAGATGATTAGCTGCCAACTCCGCATTATTTATGTCACCCTTCTTGGCACAGGCAGATAGTAGGGTGGACCAAATCAGGTAATCTGGTTCATGAGGCATACCTTTGATCAGATCCACTGCTTTATCTATATTTCCGGATCGACCAAGGAGAGTTATCATACATGCATAGTGATCCAATGTGGGTGTCATCCCATGTTCACTGATTGAATCAAAATACTTTTGTCCTTCTTCGACCATATCAGCATTGATACAAGCAGATAAGACAGCCACAAAACTAATATTATCAGCTCTGAAATTTTCTTGAAGCATTCTTTCATACAGAACCAATGCCTCCTGAACCTGTCCGTTTTGTGCATAACCCCGAATCATGGCATTCCAAGTTATCACATTCCGAACAGGCATGGTTTGAAAAATGACCCAAGCATCCAATGTTACTCCACACTTACAGTACATATCAACAAGAGCACTACACACAGGCATATTATCATCAATACCCATAAGAATAACTTTTCCATGGATAACCTGGCCATGATACAAAGAAGCTAGCTTAGCACAGGAGCTGACCACGCTTGAAATGGTGTAACTGTCAGGTTTAATGTTTCCCCGTAGCATGTCACCAAACAAAATCAAAGCATCCTCTTCCCTTCCACTTTGCACATAACCAACTATCATTGTTGTCCAACAAATCTCATCCTTTTTGGGTATTGCGCTAAACATCTTCCTCGCATCATCTACACGTCCACACTGAAAGTATACGTTGAGAACATTTGAAATAGTAATTTGGTCAGGTTTCAATCCTGATAACTGCATCATATTAAACAAACGAATGCACTCATCAGCATTCCCCATTTTCACATACCCATTGATCATGAGATTCCATGAAACAACATTCTTATTAGCCATTCCATCAAACAACCACCGCGCCCTACCAATATCACCACATTTGGCATACATATCAGTCAGAGCATTCCCTATAAAAGCATTTCCTCCACAATCAGCAACAACTACCCTCCCATGAATCTGTTTCCCACGCCAGAAATCCAAGAGCTGAGAACACGCCTGCAATGCATTCACATAAGAATGCTGGGTAGGCTGAAACCCATCTTCCTGCATCATCACTAAAACTCTCAGCGCCTTGCATGAATAACCCTTACTTGAAAAACACGCAATCAACGTGTTATACGAAACAGAGTCACGATAAGGCATTTGACAAAACACTGCATGCAAATCCTCAACCATACCCACTTTAGCATACGCAGAAAGCAAAGCGTTCCATGAATAAACATCCCTCTTAGACATTTTATCAAACAGGTTTCGTGCATCATAGAGTTTGCCACATTTGGCATACAAATGGAGAAGTTGGTTGTGGAGAAAGGAATCTTTGGGTTGAAAGAGGTTATTTTCCATGTGGGATTGTAATCTCTTGGCTTGAGTGAAGTCATTGGCTCGAACACAATGAAGCACGAGACGAGTGTAGTCATTGGAAGTAGCAGGTTCACGAGACCGCATAAAATCTATGGCTCGGTGAAGATTTTGTTTGACCTTCATTTATTTAATTCAACTTCAGTGTCAACACTAATGAAGCACAGATATGACACGGACACGTGAATACTGCAAAAATATTATAAGATGTTACGGAATGTGACCACGTTCAGGTTCTATCAACTTTATTTCATGCTTCACTTCTTGTCCATATACCTCATCAATGAAATGTCACAATTTATAGTTTAAACTTTAAAGTTTACATTATCACATGTCACTTCTTGTGATATAAGAATTGTAGGTTCATGTTTTATAACAAAGTCAGAAGATATTTTTATATTTTTTTTTTGTATATAATTTGTGGTACAATCTCTTATTTTTTTATGTTCTTGTAAATTATTAGAATAATTTGTTGGTTGTGTAAACCCCAGAGAATCATGACCGAGTTGTCTTGAGTCTGAAACCAAACGGATTTATTTTTTGTCCCATAATTTTTCATTTTACAAAATAATATTTTATTTATTAATAATTAGTTTTTAAGTTACATATATTAATTTATAGTGGGCAGAAAGATTTACAAGAAGATATAACATTATCGAGTTTTATATCAACATTTGTGAGGAACACATCTACTGTTTTATACTCTGTGTCACTTTATGTGTCATGAGAGAGAGGAAATATATTGTCATTGTTGCTGTCCAAAAAGCTGAGAGAGAAAGGAAAGTATGGAGTGTGGTAATTTTGTAATTAGTAAGAAAGTGGAAGGGCATAACTTTAATTAAGAGAGTATAATAATATGATTCACAAAAAATAATTAAATTATTTTCCACATGTCAATATGTTAATGGACGGAACAAGAAAAGAGACCGAATTATGTGACAGCTGATTCTCATCCCATCAATAACTAGGTGGTAAATATTTAGGTAATGAAAAATTTCACGGTTAAACCAAAAAATTGGGAATAAAGTGATTCACTTATAATTAAAAAATGGAGAATACTATTTTAAGGCTATGCTTTAGTTTGATCCAAAAAATGGGAGACTATAATAAAATCACCGATAATCTATTCCAATCAATTGAAAGTCTCACCTAATACCATGGGGGTGTTCGTAGTTGGTATATATTGGTTTTTAGGCAAAAGCTCATTTGATCTAAAGATATATTAACACATGGTATGTTTGATTTGGTTAATTTACATTAAGAAATTTTATCTAAATATTGTATATAATTTCCACTCAGTTTCGATTGTTTTTTATTATAAAAAATCGGCACTAAACATATATTTCAAAATTTGTAAACATGATTAAAATATTAAGTCTACTACATTTTTAATGTGACACGTTTACATGAATAGAAATAATTAGGATCCACTTTAGGAACAAAACAACATCACAATAAAGGTAAGAGTAAACACACATTTAGGTTCCTCATTTTTCCTTTAGTACACTCTAAACCCTAAATATCAAAGGTGCGAATAACATGTCACGATAGTCTTCTGTTACCATTAAGAAACGTGGGTTTACAGAGGGATTAATGTGGAGCACGTTTTAAAAGTTGTGGATTGAAATGGTAGTTCATATTTATTATGGACTAAGTTGATACTCACATAAAACATGAGAGACTCGACTAGATGTTTACACTAAAAATAAGCATAGCAAATCAACAACAACAATATAGCAAAAGCACAATAATGGTTGGCAACGAGAATGGTACACCAACAACAAAAGAACAACAAAAACAACTGCACAACAACGACACCATATTATTAGCTGAACAACATCACTGCATCACACCAAAACTAGCCAACAACACACCAAAACTACAAGTAGAAACAAGTCACGCCGCCAAGTCTGATTCTTAAATTGACAAGAACCTGACTTTTTAAAAAAACTTATTTAGTTTAAGATATGAGACTTTAGGTCATATAAAAGATATATTAAGTAATTATAAATTATATTATACTACTTTAATATAAATAGTATTATTATATGTGAATTTTAATATAAAATGTATACAAATATAATTTAATTGTTAGTGTTAGATATGATTATTTAAAAGTAGATGTGTTATCATATTTAAAGGTGGATTTATTGGTCTTTTTAAAAGCCTTACAACATAACATGTTTTTAAATAGGGTAATATGTTATGCTAAAATTTTCACAAAGTAAGATTTATTCTTTAAAATTTTCTAAACATGTGACACTCCTACATGTTATATAAACTCATTCTATTAAGACAAAATTTGGATTCTCACCCTAAGAAACATTACATAACCAACAACACAATAAGAATACTTACAACATAATTTAAACATAATTCAGTTTAGTTTGGATCTCTCTGATCCCAGTGTTAGAATAAAAATCTAAAAAAGAATCAATCCATTTTTAAAATCCAATCCAACCAGATTTAGTTTTAGTGTTTCCATTTTTAGACCGATTTTAATTTTATTTTTTCACCTGAACACACCTAATCAAGCATTATTTCCTATTTCTTCAATTTTTATGGCAACTCTTGAATTTTCATATCATTCCCATCCGGAAATATGTCCAAGAAGTGTTGCAAATGTATTAGTACTACCTAGGGGTGAGCGTGGGATGAGTTGGGACGGGTTAAACATGTCACTCACTCGTCCCTAAATATTGATCGGGTCAATTTTTTAACCAGAACCCATCTCTAATTAGGATGAAACGCATGATGAACGAGTCTAAAATAAGACGGGTCAAGATAAGGACGGATCTGGGTTGGAAAATGACAAAATAGATTTTTTTTCTCAAATCTTTAAGCATGCATATGGATGGCAATAAAAACCGAACCTGTGGGTACCCGTCCGAACCGAACCCGAATTTAATGGGAAAAACCTGATGTGATTGGGTTCGGGTTTTACCTTGGTTTAAATTTCGGTTTTGGGTTTGGTATAGCAAAGACCCTAACCCAAACACGCCCTGAAGTAAGGTAATTCAATTTAAAATTGAAATTTCTATCATTTGCCAATTGTTTTTAATTTCTAATTTTACTTTACATACTATTGGATCTTCAAACATAAAGAAATGAAATAATACAAGAGAAAATAGAAATGTTAGAGAAAAATTACACGGAAATAATATCATATTTTCCTTAATATTTTATCATTTTCGGGTTTTTTTCGGGTTCGGGGATATTTTTATTTTCAACCCCGTTGAGTTTGGGTTTGGGTACAGGTTCGGGTTTTGAATTTCGGGTTTGGGTTTGGGTATGTGCAAACCCGACCCCGACCCGCCCTGTTGTCATTCCTAAGCATGCACAATCAAAATTATCACAATCTGTGTATAAACTCAACTAAAACTGCATCACACATACATCAGTATATAAACTACAAACTGTAAATTGCATCCTTCAAACTAAAAACTATCGCAATCACGTGATTGAAAATTATAGAAGACATTGAAATTTTCAGAACATTTTAAACTGTCACGTGTCAATATAAGCTAAAATATTCTTATAAATAATAAAAAACACATGAGAACTGAAATGACAACATGTTAATACTCAAAAGTTTCCAAAAAAGTGAACACAATAATTAGCTATTAACTGAAAAATGAAACTTAAATTGGAGTTCACATAAAGGACACAAAAACTACAAATTAACTGGCTTTCTATCAATCAAGATAAGATTGTGGGTTTATAGGTATTTGAGTTATATGGATTGCACATAATGAGTACTTATTCAATAATTTTTTATATATAAGTATAAAGGACAGACTGAGTGACCCAGACAAGGACCTGAATTCGTCATTTTTGAGACGGGTCTAATATTTTAATCGGTGTATTCTTTTTTATTTATTTGGACGAATTAAGACGATTCTATAGATCGGACCGGATCTTGCTCACCCCTAGTACTAACTGGTTAACATCAATAATATTTTATATGCTCATATTGAAAAATTCATACGGGCTATATGGCTATATGAATGATTTGATTTTATTAAGTTTTGCTTTATCTAGATAAGATTTGCCATTTCTTAACTTCATTATGCTGAATTCAAATTTGCCATCTTTTCTCAAATCTTGCTACATGATTCTTGTTATGCTACCCGTTTTGACAAAATTGCGCTAATATAAATTAAACAATCAAACCTACCGTATTTCATAGATATGATTTTTATGGATGAGAAAATATATATTTTTTGTTTCTTTTTTTATTTTATTCTAAACATATTAATATTTTTCAGAAAATTTTAATGTGACGCAGCTTGACAAATTTAGTACAAGATCTTTATCACTAATTTAACATGCTTATTATTTATTTATATTTTAACAGATAGTGTTTTGATAGAGACTTCTACGTGTTTCTTAATCTATATTTCCATCAATAAAATGTATATATATAATAAACTAATAAACAAATTCTTAAATTTTAAAATTTGAATATATAAATTCCATTGTTAGTAATAATAATAATAAATTTAACTTTAGAAATAATAGGAATGTAATGTAATTGATAATATAGATTATTAATAATAGCAAAATGGAGCAACACTTTAGAAGAAGATAAGTATTGATGGATACTTAGATATAGAATGGATAGATATAAGAATTTAGTAGTCTGTATCATTTAATTTAATTTTATACAACAACTAAACCATAATTCTAATATATGCAGTCGGTTATTGGATCAAAAACTATATTCATCATTAAATCAAAATTAATTTTTATTTATTTAAAAAATATCAAATCAATGGTTATAACTGAATTCCTCACTAGGATCTTATGGATAAATAAAATGATATCCATCATCAGTAATTATTTTTTTATTATATAAATTGGTCTATCTTATCTTTATATACAATCTAATATATCTTTGATATAGATTATTTTTTCTTCTTATTTTGGATTTTTTTTAAAAACCAATAAATTCAGTTTGTTTTATTTACAAATTTAGTTTATAAAAAAAAGATTATAAACCAATAAAAAATAAATAAAATTTCATATCTTCAAAATATGGATTGATTTTTCTTTCTGTTTACAATTTCAGATAAATATAAACACAATCTTATTCATAATCAATCTTATCACTCCTTATCTATCATATCTATCACCTTCAATCCCTATTTCTACCTCACCACAATGAAATAACCTAACTTTGTATATATAGAGAGAGAGTTTGTTTATTTTTCTCTCCACCTCTTCTCTTAACACCACATGATGTAACTACGCTACCTTAGAAGTCAAGGAATAAGAAGAAACTATATCTTCACACAAACTCGTTTACTCTAACAATCTCACACTCTAAGCATAGAACAAAGATAACATCATCATTAGTTGTTTGAGTTAGAGAGTCCAAAACACAAAAAAGGTACAATGTTACTGCATAAAAATAACACCATGCACATGCATCACTCATTTGAAGAAAATCTTCCCAACCCAGTTCCGGTTTTATCTGAACCGGAGCTCCGGGAAACAGCCTACGAGATCCTAGTGGCGGCATGCCGGAGTTCGGAACTGAAGCCGTTAACGTTCAAATCAAATTCTAAGGGTAATGGTAGAATAACTAGGAGCCCATGTTTACACAGGTTGGTGAGTTGTGTGGGAGAGAGTAAGGTGAAGAAGGAGTTGGGTATGAAAAGTTTGAAGGGTGAAGGAGGGAAGAAGAGTATAAGAACAATGACAATGGGAGAATTGATGAGGGTGCAGATGAAGGTTTCAGAGATGAATGATACCAGAATTAGACGAGCCCTCCTCAGAGTTTCTAAAGCTAAGGTTTTATGCTTCTGCTACAAACTGCAAATTCATTCCTTTTATATAGTAATGTTGTTTTTGTTTAACTGAGTGGGGAACAAATCCTTATAATGAACTCAACCGAGAACCCGTAAGAAATTAAAATGGTTAATATGCACATGACCTTTTTAAGTGATTATGTAGTTAATAAGTAACTTTTAATCTTAATCATTCATATATGATTGTGATTGTAAAACACACATTTATTGTTATTATATGAAAATTGTTTTGATGTGAGTTCTAATATATATAAATATTTATAAGTTATTTTGGTTGTTCTTAATTTTATAGAAATTGTTTTGGTAAGAATATGGTTACATAATTCATTTACTCATTTGTCTTTCATACCACATATTGAATTCATACTGAATATAAAATGTTGGCTACTTCATGTGTTCAATTGTATATTATATAGTTTCGAATCTTTATTTTACTTTTTCTTCATTGCTAGTTTATTGATCATTATATTGATTAATCAATTGTCATGCTCTCCTGCCACTAGAAAATGCTTCCACATCTTTTTTTCTTCCTCCTTTATGATTATCTGTCATTGAAAAAGGTTAATGATAGCTTACAAGGTCCTTGTTTGTTATTGAAATATAGCTTGGGAAACGAATAGAGTTAATGGTTCTACCACTTGAGCTAATACAACACCTTAAGTGTTCAGATTTTCATAGTCAACAAGACTATGAGTCTTGGATAAGAAGAAATTTGAAGGTACTTGAAGCAGGACTCATATTGCATCCTCACTTGCCATTAGATCATAAATCAGACTCTTCTGCACAAACCCTCAAACAGATAATCAATGAAAGCCTTAAGAATCCTATGGATATCGCAAACAACAATGAATCAATGCAAAACTTTCGCGATTTTGTTAAGTCGCTTGCTTGCAGGTCATATGATGAGTCTGCTACTCAGATATGTCATTGGGCTGATGGGTTTCCACTGAATCTGATGATCTACCAAGCTTTATTGGAAGCATGCTTTGATAATAATGAAGAAACTTTTATGATAGAAGAGGTTGATGAGGTGCTAGAGCTAATTAAGAAGACATGGAATGTGCTTGGAATGAATGAGATGCTGCATAATATATGTTTTTCATGGGTCTTGTTTCATCAGTATGTTGTCACTGGCCAAGTGGAAAATGATCTGCTTTCTGCATCAAGTAATCTATTGAGAGAAGCTGAGAAAGATTTTAAGTCCATGACAGATCCGTTTTACTCGAAATCCGTGAGCTCGATATTGAGTTTGATGTTAGGTTGGGCAGAGAAAAGGCTCCTTGCATACCATGATACTTTCTGTAGGGGTAATGTTGAATCAATGCAAAGTATTGTTTCTCTTGCAGTATCATCAGCAAAGATTTTGGTAGAAGATATGTCTCTTGAGTTTAATAATAAGATGAGGATAGAAGCCAATGTATCTTGCAGCAGAGTTGAAAATTATATCAGATCATCATTGCATGATGTTTTCACTCAGGTAAGTTACACCATTCATGCTCCCTAAACATGAATACCCCCTTTCATATGGTATAGATATATGATAAATTATGCATTTCCCATAGTTGTACATAACATATTAGGACAATTTTGGGACAATAACTCTTTTCAGTACTTTTATATTCTAACTCAACATGTAATATCTCCATATTCACCTGCACTCACATAAATTAAATGTTGTCTAAAAAAGTGCTGTATAGAAAAATATTTCTCTAAATCGCGATATGTTTGTATAATACCTTTTGATCCTGCAAAATGACAAACGGATAAAACTTGTATTTTTTTCTTTATCAGTTTTAAATTCCAAAATTGAAATTGGCTATTGGGGTATCCTTTGTGATTAAAAAAATGCTCTTAACTCTTTTGATAAATTAAAGAAGCTTAAACTACTAGCAACCTCTTCTGTAATATGCCAGGATAACTTTATATGCACTTTAATTGATTTACTTGCAAGTTGCAATCATGTTTGAATGCTTAAATCATTTTTACATAGCTAGTTACCATTAAGGGGCATCATTCTAACTTGATTCTTTTTAATATATCTTTTAAGCAGAAATTGGAGAAACTGGATCCTAGGAAACATGCATCTAGAAAACAGAATAAAGCCCTTCTCAGTCTTGCAGTCCTCGCACAAGACATAAGTGAACTTGCTTTTTATGAGAAAGAGACATTTAGTCCAATACTGAAGAGGTGGCATCCACATGCTGCTGGTGTTGCTGTTGCTACACTTCATTTGTGTTATGGGAATGAGTTGAAGCAATATGTTAGGAGTATAAAGGAAATGACACCTGATGCTGTAAAAATGCTTCTAGCTGCTGATAAATTGGAGAAAGATCTTGTACATATTGCAGTAGAAGATTCAATTGATAGTGAAGATGGTGGGAAATCCATTATAAGGGAGATGCACCCTTATGAGTCTGAAGTTGTAATTGCTAATCTAGTCAAGTCATGGATAAAGACAAGGGTGGAAAGACTTGAGGAATGGGTTGACAGAAGTCTACAACAAGAGGTATGCTAATCTTATTACTAATAATCTGCTATGGACTGATTTCGGATCCAAAGTCCAGCCCAGTTCCAACCTGTTGTTAGTTCGGAGTGGGGTCATGCAACCAGACCATCGAGCAATCATGCCCAAACGCAAGTTCAAGGCTAGGCCCAATGTTAACTTAGGCATATCATGAATTATCCTTCCATATTAACCGAGGTAATGGATTAACTTCAAGATAATCATAATTCCTAATAGAATATTAACAAAATCAAATAGGATCAAGCAAGATCTATCTTAAGCACCAAGGAATTCTGATCCTACAACAACATTTCAAAGGCTATTAAAACCAACATCTAAGTGCTCTCTTAACCAATTTTCTAAAGATAAATCTTGCTTGATCTTAATTAGTCTTGTTAAGATATAATTATATCTTATGTTTCAGTTGGGAATTATGATTATCTTGGAATCAATCCGTTACTTCAATTGAGTGGCAGGATTGTGTGACGATGTGCCTAATTAACATTTGGCCAATTGGCCAAACCTTAAACTTGCTATTCAACTTGAATGCTTTATAGGCTCACTGCATGACCCAACTTCGAACCATCCACGGGTTGGACCACTTGCTCTAATTTTAACACTTTTCTCTCTCAATCATTTATGATCCATACCTTAACTTTACCATCGTTTTTCCTCTAGGTATGGAATCCACGTGCAAATGATGGCATTGCTCTTTCTGCTGTTCAAGTTCTAAGAGTCATAGATGACTCTGTGGAGGCTTTCTTTCAGTTGCCTATACCCATGCATGCAGTTTTGCTTCCTAAATTGATATCTGGCCTTGACAAATCTCTCCACCAATACATTTTGAAGGCCAAATCAGGCTGTGGTATATACTCAATTCATAACATTGAATTATCAAAAGTTATTCATTGTTCACTTTAAAATAGTTACTATACGCCCATATTGAACACATTCATACACTTCTAACTACTACTACTACCACAACTTTTTACTAATTTAAATCTCGTTTCGTGACCATGTTTTCCTTTGATATGATCCTCAGGGAACCCTAATTCTTTCATCCCAACCATGCCTGCCTTGACTCGGTGTTCAACAGGATCAAAACTTCATGGTTTATTCAAGAGAAAAGAAAAGATACCAGTGACCCAAAGGAGGAAATCACAGGTTGGAGCTACCAACATAGATAGCTCATTTGGGTTACCCCAGCTTTGTGTTCGAATCAATACTCTACAACACATTCGCATGGAATTAAAGGTTTTGGAAAAGAGAACAATTTCACATCTTGGTAGTTCTAAATCCACAAATGATAATGATATAGAGGGTGTCTTGAAGTTCAAGCTTTCTGAAGTTGCTTCTATTGAAGGTATTCATCAACTGTGTGAGGCTATAGCATACAAAATCACTTTCCATGATCTATGTCATGTTCTTTGGGATGGCTTGTATGTTGGTGAAGTTTCACCAACTAGGATTGTGCCTTTTCTTGAGGAGCTTGAGCAATGTTTGAAGATTATATCATCAATAGTGCATGATGATAAAGCAAAAACTCATGTACTTACTGAGGTAATGAAGGCTTGTGTTGAAGGGTTCATGATGGTTTTGTTGGGTGGAGGTCCATCCCGTGCTTTCTCTCTAGAAGATTCTGTTATAATAAAGGAAGACTTCAGGTTTCTCACTGATTTGTTTAGGTTCAATGAAGATAATGGTTTACCTGCTGAAATTAGAGAAAAGCATTCTACCAATGCTAAAGGTGTACTTACCTTGTTTGGCATGGATACTGAAACCTTAATTCAACAGTTCAACCAGCTTAATCTTGAAATGTATGGCTCTTCAGCTAAATCCAAGTCTCCACTACCTTCAACTCCTACTCAATGGAGTCCAAGAAAACCAGACACACTTTTCCATGTTTTGTGTCATCGAAATGATGAGATAGCTGCTAAGTTCCTTAAAAAGAATTACAACTTGCCCACGAAACTCTAAATTGATATATCAGACTTTGCCAACCCTATATCTATAACTCAGGTGTATTGAATAACAATAAGATCTTTAGATACTTTTTTTAATTTCTTTATTGTGCATATTCATTGTAGAGCTGTCAAAAGAACTTTCTTCAAGAAATTACTTGCTTCAGCCTGCATTAGGTTAGCCGGTTTGTTATAATTGACCAGCATTTTATCACTGGTCAATTCTACTTGCCTAACAGGACAACCCAATTCATAAGGCTGGCTAGTGAGGTCCCATAAGGATAAATGTATCATGCCTTACTCTTCCAAGGCAGAGAGATACTATTTCGAGGATTTGAACCTGCAAGCTTTAGGTCACTACTGCACAAAAGCCTCTACCAGAGCAGAGGCTTGAAAAGTTGCAGAGCTAGCAGGTAAGGGTGGTAATATGACAGACAATAAATAACGGGTCATGGATAGTAAATCAGTCAAACAAATTTAAAAGACTATCTAGACCATCACTAAACTATATCTTCATCTGTATACCATAAAAGGTAGCAAGAAATATCAATAATACAGCAAAAGAAACTGTTACTCAAAATTGGTTGCCAAATAAACATAAATAAGGTGGAATGTGGTCTGCTAAACAAGAAATATATAACAAACATGTTTCATTAAACTGATAACCAAAGGTCAGGCCACATAATATAATCCGATGGTTGTTCAGCAAATTCTCTTCATCTGGTGGACAGCAAAAAAATCAATCTTTCAAACCAGAATCTGCAAGCATGACAGAATTCACATACATTAATCACAGAGCAATCTAAAACACAACAGTTTATAATAACAAAAGTGTACAAAGGTTTATATAAAACTTACAAATGGATATCAAAAGACAGCTTCAAAGCTACTAGTTTTCAAAACAGACACCCGAGAAACTCTTTAAGAAAATACATCAGAATCAATTTGTTCGATGTTGGGGAAGATTTCCCTTAGCACAGCAGTATAGTTGGGTGACTTAGCCTGCAAGAAAAGAGCAAGATACATGGAGTCTACCTTTGAAGAATAGTACTAGTATAAATGTCAAAGTAAGCTTCCTTCTAGGAAAGTCGAAAACTATAGACAGGAGTCTTGGAAATATACAGCACATCAAAGAAAAGATGAAAGGCTTTGCGCTGAAAATATACAACAATGCAATAAACAAATGACACTTCTACACTGCATTCATTTATTTCCCAAACCAAACCCCAAATGGAATAGTAAACAAAAGCAACATTGCATTGGGAAAAACCATATTCACACAGTGAGCGACATGATAAAAATATGTGGCTTCTCATTGACCTCCTTGCTAATGGTAATAGTGGTTAATGAGTTCTAAATGAAACTCTTACTCGATGAAAGATTATTAATATTATATGCTCATGTAACTTCATAACAAGATGAAATGATAGTTGAGAAACTAATTGATGACCCAACAAGAAACAAATGAAACACATTATTTGTATGGCCCAATCTACAAATATAATTGTGCCAAAAGAATCTTAAATTTGTAAGACTAAGAAATAGGCTTACACATGGGTTCTTTTCTAGGTAGATAGTTGTAAGCTTCTCTTTTGAACCAGCAACAGACTCAGCAATTCCTTCAAGTGATTCTATTTGGTTGTCATTAAGCCATAAATCTTCTAAGCTGTAATAGATTAAATGAGGCATTTACAACATAAGGCTACAAAATATTATGCATGGGGAAGGAAATGGAGGAATATACATACTGCATCAGGTTCTGAATGTCATCAATAGAGGTTAGCTTATTTGATGACACATCTAAAACCCGGAGATTCACTAAAGATGACAGGCCTTCCATTTTTGAAATACCATTATGGCTCAAATATAGTTCTTCCAGAGCTATGCAACCCTGTATCCCCAAAATAAGGGATAAAAGTTAGTAGATAGAAATGAAACACTAAATTGAAAAGAAAAAAATGTAACTATGTAAGAATACCCCACCCCTCTAAAAATAAATAAAATCCATGAACAAGTTCAACTATGTAGATTGGATTAGAAGGCAACCACCTATAACTTTGACTCATGTACGGATTCTGAATATTTTTCCTCAAATGTTTTACGTGATTGAAATGTTTCTCTCAATCCAACATTTAATATCAGTTTAAAATATTACGTTGGATACGAAACAGTGTAAAAATTTTGGTAGAGGAGATACCTCAAATCCTGTCATTGAAGTGAGACGATTGCTTTGCAAACTAAGCTTCTTGATGCATTTGAGACCACATAGGTTTACAAATTTAATTCTATTACGTCCAAGCCACAACTCCTGCAAATTTGTCAAGTTCTGCAAATTCTCCATCACCTGAACATCAGACATACAGATAAATAAATCAGAACACAACAGATCATGGCATCATGCTCCATTAAATACTGCATGTAGGAACTTCTATGGTACCTGATCGGTACGACACCCAAAGTACTCAAACATTTATTAAATACCAATTTCATAATAAATGTTTAAAATCATCAACAGTCGATGAAATGCTTGAAGACATCATATGTAGTTTGTAGAAAGCACAATTACTACTTACTACCGCATATTCACACACAATATGGTAGCACTTGGTAAGATGTTAGAATGAGATGGAATATAACATGTGCATATGAGTTTTGCTCACACATGGACCGAGTAGGCCTAATAGCAGGATAAACCTATTAGAGTATAAGACTTAAAGTCTTGGTTTATGGACT
>NC_032025.1:9005264-9007849 GCF_001865875.1 Lupinus angustifolius | reverse complement strand
CAACTTCTCTTCTTATCCTCAAACATATCCTAACCCTGCTCATCCCATGACATCCAAATGACAAAGGCCAGATTCTTTTTACCCTCATCACACCTCCAGACCTATGCAACAATACCCCAACTACAACACATATTATGATCACAACTCTGCTGCACCACCTCCATCTTCTCTCTATGGCACCAGACCTCATATCTCTCATGCTCAGCCTCAAGCCTTTACTGGATCACACCCTTATGCTATGAATGTCAGTACTGGAGGCACTGACCCAAAGAATTCCATTTGGTTCCCTGATTCTGGTGCAACCAACCACATTACCTCAGATCCAGCATTTCTTCATGAGCCAACTGAGCAGTTTGGTCCAGAGCATCTCTATATGGGTAATGGTACTAAGGCTTCTATTTCTTATGCAGGCCATACTTCTTTTCCCTCTCCCTTTAGTCCTCATATATCTCTTTCTCTTAACAATTTACTTCTTGTTCCATCTATTACCAAAAACCTGATAAGTGTTTCTCAATTTGCCAAGGATAATAATTGTTTCTTTGAGTTTCATCCTAATGAATGTTTTGTCAAATCTCAGGATTCTAATACTATTCTCCTTAAAGGGTCTCTCACCACAGAAGGGTTGTATGCTTTTCCTAGTCTCCTCTCCAAGAAGTCCACTCACTGCACTTCTAGTTCTACATCAAAGTCCAAGCCCTACTCTGCTGCCCTAACTAGTTCCAGTGTCAACAACAATTCTGCTTATTCTCTTTGGCATTATAGATTAGTTCATGTTCATTCTACCATTGTAAACACAGTAATGTCTCAATGTAACCTCCCTCATTCTAATAAAACAGTCTTTGATTTCTGCAATGCTTGTTGTTATGGGAAGTCTCATAGAATTCATGCTCCTAAATCCACTAGTGTATATTCCAAATCCTTTGATCTTCTTTATCTAGATTTGTGGGGCCCTGCCCCTGTTTTATCTGAGTCAGGGTTTAAATATTACCTCTCCATTGTTGATGCTAAAACCAAATACACTTGGATATATTTGCTCAAACAAAAATAAGATACCTTCACTATTTTCAAGCACTTTGTCCAACTTGTCAAAACTCAGTTTAATACCATAATTAAAGCTGTTCAAACTGATTGGGGGGTGAATTTAGGCCATTTACTTCCTTTTTAACCTCATTAGGCATAAACCACAGACTCTCTTGCCCTCATACACATCATCAACAAGGCACTGTTGAAAGGAAACATAGACATATAGTTGAAACTGGCCTAACCCTACTAGCTCATGCTAGTCTACCTTTAAATCTCTGGGAATATGCCTTCACCACTGCTGTTTTCTTAATCAACAGACTTCCTTCCCCCACCTTACATAATAAATCCCCTTTCTTTCTATTGAATGACAAAGTGCCTGATTACAGTAGTCTGAGAGTATTTGGGTGTGCTTGTTTTCCCTTACTAAGACCCTACAACACTCACAAAATGCAGTATAGGTCCACTGAGTGCACCTTTTTAGGATACTCCTCTACTCACAAAGGTTATAAATGCATGTCCAAGGAAGGGAGGTTATATGTCTCTAAGGATGTCACCTTTAATGAAAATGCCTTTCCATTCCAAAAGTCAAGTTCTACATACCAATCTTCTCCCATTTCCTCCAACCCTGCCTCTGTTCCCTCTAAGATCATTGGTTCCCTTTCTAGTTCCCCTCCTGGTTCCTTTTCTAGTTCCCCTCCTCTCTGTCCTAGTGGAACACACAACACTAGTGGTCAATCCTCAAGTATGTCCAGTCCTCCTCTCAATGACCAAATACCAGATATGGCTTCCCCTGGTTCAAATAACTCCCTGCCTAATTCTCCCACATATGAGTCAAATTCCTCAATACCCTTACAAAGTCCAACTTCTTCATCCCATCCATTACCTACTGTTCCCTCTTCCACTCACCCTATGGTTACTAGGTCAAAGTCAGGCATACATAAATCTGTTTTACCTAGTCTAGCCAGTTTGTTTCTTGCTCATACAGAACCTTCTACTGCAAAAGAAGCTCTTCTTAGTCCTGTTTGGAAAAATTCCATGCAAGAAGAATATGATGCTCTACTCAAGTTAGGAACTTGGTCCTTAGTTCCTCTTCCTCCTCATAAGAAGGCAATTGGGTGTAAGTGGGTTTTCAGAGTAAAAGAGAACCCTGATGGCTCAGTAAACAGATTTAAAGCCAGGTTGGTTGCAAAAGGGTATCATCAGCAACCAGGGATTGATTACACTGAAACTTTTTCCCCTGTAATCAAACCTGTTACTATCAAAATTGTGCTCACTTTGGCAGTCACCTACCTTTCTAAATGGAGTGTTAAATGAAGAAGTTTATATGATCCAGCCTTCTGGTTTTCATGTTGGAGATAAAACTACTGTATGCAAGCTACACAAAGCCTTATATGGGCTCAAACAAGCTCCTAGGCAGTGGTTTGAAAAACTTAAAGGAACTCTTGTGCAACTAGGTTTTACAATCAGCAGATGTGACAACTCTTTGTTCATATCTGGTTCTCAAAAATTGTTTGGTTTGGTATATGTGGATGATATCATCATCACTGGATCCTCTGGTTCAG
>NC_032025.1:8980870-9005164 GCF_001865875.1 Lupinus angustifolius | reverse complement strand
GCCTATGTGATGCAGATTGGGCCTCTGGTCCTGATGATAGGAAGTCCATCTCAGGGGCTTGTCTTTTTATGGGTCCTAATGTCATTACATGGTGGTCTAAAAAGCAACAGACAGTGTCCAGATCCAGCACAGAAGCTGAGTACAGGAGCCTTGCCCTAGCTGCTCAGGAGATGATTTGGGTTGAGTCCCTTCTTTCTGAACTCAAGATTCCTCATCAAACTCCTCTGATTTTGTGTGATAACCTAAGTACAGTAGCAATGGCACATAATCCTGTTCTTCACAGCAGAACCAAGCACATAGAGCTTGATCTCTTCTTTGTGAGAGACAAAATTCATGCCAAAACTCTCCTAGTTAAACATGTTCCATCTGAGTTTCAAACAGCAGATGTCCTTACAAAGCCTTTGGCCACTGCAAGGTTTTTATTGCTAAGGAAACAACTTAAAGTCACTGATTTAGATTCTCTAATCAGTCACCCTAGGTTTCAGGGGGGTATATTAGAGTATAAGACTTAAAGTCTTGGTTTATGGACTGATTCAGTATGGTTGTTACTGAATCAGTTTTATTTGATAGTTGTTCTGTTTCTGTGTTACCAGAAACAGTTAGTTAGTTAGTTAGGGGAGGTAACTTGTTGTTCACGTTACCTCTCATTCTCATTCTCATTCTCTCTTGTAATGCTTCCCCTGGATTATATAAAGGGGATAGCTTGATCATATTCATTCAAGAAATAAAATTACAAATATTCAGTTTCTCTCATTTCCTCTCTTTTATGTTTTCTGTCTTTTAATTCTTTTACAAAACCAAAGAGTCCACCCAAGTCTGCTGAGCTAGTGAGCTAAATAAACCTTAACTGACTAACTACTCAATTTAAGCCGATAAGTCTAGCCCTTATTCAGCACAATTAGGAAGGCCAATTCTAGGCAATAGTTCCAGGCCACGTCACGTTGTTAGGCCACAAACATCTCAACCGGAATTAGTACTCACTAACTAAGGAAACCATCTACAACTTTTCACCAAGTACCAAGCATGCAACAATTGATGTTAGAACTGGTACCTAGAGAATTGAGATTAAGAAGAATATAGAGAAATGCTAGGGATTCGATCTTGAATCTGCAGAACCTTTATTGAATTGTAAGAAAAATAGAAGGGATTACAAGAGTGATAGAGAGTTTACTCTAGTAACTGAATTGCTGCAATTCGTTTACTTCTCATTCAAGTATTTCCAAAACTATGAAGTACAAACCCACTCTTCCTTATTTATACAATTTCGTTACTAACTACCCACATTACAGAAAAGTAAAGTAACTGCTTGCCTAACTCTACTTCCTATTTCTCATTGTCCTCAAGGGGAAAAGAGGAAAAAATTTGTTGTATACTGGCAGCAGTTTCCCAAGTGTTGTTATCTTCTGTCAATTATGCCCATTTCACCAAAACTTCCACCACTCCTTGCTGATTTTCTGTAAACTCCAAAATACCCTTTGGTTCCACCTCTAACTCATATTCTTCATTTAACAATGCTGGAAGAGGTTGAGGCTGCTGACTTAGTTTGATGGCCTTCTTAAGGAGAGATACATGAAAAACAGGATGAATCTTAGCATGTTCAGGCAATTCCAGCTTGTATACTACTGCTCCAATCTTGCTGATGATGTTGTAGGGTCCATAGTACCTTGCTGCTAGTTTAGCACAAGGTCTAGCGGCTAAAGACTTCAATTTGTAGGGTTGAATCTTCAAAAACACCCAATCCCCTAACTGAAATTCCACTATTTTTCTATGTTTATCAGCCTGTCTTTTCATATGCTCTTGTGCCTTTATTAGATTTTGTTTAAGTTCCTCCAAAATTGAATCCCTTCTTTGCAACAATTGATTGACATCTTCCACCTTAGAAGGAAATTTTGTAGCTTTTAATAGTATAGGAGGATCCCTACCATACAAAGCTTTGAAGGGTGTCATACCAATAAAGCTATGGTAGTTAGTGTTGTACCAAAACTCTGCCCAAGCTAACCACTGCCCCCACTATTTGGGTTTTGGTCCTGCAAAGCACCATAAGTACCCTTCCACACATCTATTCACTACTTCAGTCTGTCCATCAGTTTGAGGGTGGTAGGAAGTGCTTAACTTCAATTGTGTTCCAGCCACTCTAAACAATTCTCTCCAAAAATTGCTTAAAAAGATTGGATCCCTATCTGAAATGATGCTTGCGGGAAATCCATGCAACTTAACAACTTCATTGACAAACAAGTTAGCAACATCCATGGCAGAAAATGTATGACTTAAAGCATAGAAGTGAGCATATTTGGATAACTTGTCTACTACTACCAGTATAGTGTCTTTCCCTTTGCTTTTAGGCAATCCCCTAATAAAGTCCATAGACACTTCCATCCAAACCTGAGTAGGTATGGGAAGTGGTTGCAGCAGACCCCCAGGGGTGAGTGTAGAGTGCTTGTACCTTTGGCAAATTTCACATTCTTCCACATACTTCTTAATATCTCCTTTCATTCCAACCCAATATACATAACTTGCCACCCTTTTTTTCTGAAGTACCCAGAGTGACCCTCCATAGGGGATTCATGACAATCCCTCAAGATCAAGGGAATTCTGTTGGAGCTTCTGGCTAGTACTAACTTACCTTGATGTAGTAGCATACCCTTCTTGAATTCAAACCCTGCATGAGAATCAGGTGCTACAATAAGGTCTTAAATCATTTTCTGCCATTTAGGATCCTTCTCTACCTCTTGTGTCCAGTTATCTATGTCAACCTGGTTTACTAACGAGATAGCATACATTCCCTTTCTGGATAATACATCAGCCACACGGTTCAGTTTCCCTGGTTTGAATTGTACTTTAAAATCCATTCCAATGAGTTTCATTGCCTATTTGAACTGTTCCTCTGAAAACAATCTCTGGTCATTAAGGAAATTAAGGCTTCTTTGGTCAGTTTTGACTATGAAATGCCTTCTCAACAAATAATGCCTCCACCTCTGCACTGCTTGTATCAAAGCCATCAATTCTCTCTCATACACTGATTTTTGTTGTGCTTTCAAGGATAAACCCTAACTCCAGAATGCTAGGAGTTTACCTTCTTGCATAAGGACAACTCTCAACCCCTTACTAGAGGCATCAGTCTCTACTACAAAAACCTTAGAGAAGTCAGGCACTGCTAGTTTAGGCAGATCAATCATAGCTACCTTGAGAATTTCAAAAGCTAAAGTAGCTTGATCATCTCATTTGAACCCTTCCTTCTTTAATAAATCAGTAAGGGGTTTAGCCTTCTTCCCATAGTCTTTTACAAACTTTCTGTAATACCCAGTGAGACCTAGAAAGCCCCTAAAACCTCTGATATCCTTAGGAAGAGGCCAAGAACACATAGCTTCAACCTTTGCTGGATCAACTTCTACCCTCTCTGCTAAAACAATATACCTTTCTAATCTGCTCAGAGCAAAGGTGCACTGCAGTTGTAGTACCCCCTAATACTTGTTTAAGATGCCCACAGTGGTCTTCTAAAGTAGGGCTAAACACCAATATGTCATCAAAAAACACCAACACAAATCTTCTTAAAAAGGGTTTTAGGACCTCATTCATCAAAGCTTGAAAAGTAGAGGATGCATTTGTCAACCCAAAAGGCATTACTACAAATTCATAGTGTCCTTGATGTGTCCTAAAAGTTGTTTTCTCAATATCTTGTTCCTTCATTCTTATTTGATGATATCCTGATTTTAGGTCTAGTTTTGAAAAGACCCTTGCCCCCCTAACTCATCCAATAACTCTTCAATAATAGGAATAGGAAATTTATTAGGGATAGTAATCTTGTTAAGTGCTCTCTAATCAACACAAAATCTCCATCCACCATTTTTTTTCTTAACTAAGATTACAAGGCTAGAAGAAGGACTGACACTAGGTCTGATGACTCCACATTGCAACATTTCTAGCACCAACTTCTCAATCTCATTCTTCTGGTAATGAGGATATTTGTAAGGCTTTATGTTAGGTATGCCAGTCTCCTCTTTGAGATGAATTGTATGATCATGAGTTCTCTGAGGTGGAAGACCATGGATGCCCTCAAAAACCTCTTCAAATTGGTTCAACACCTCTGCAATGACCCCTGGAACCTCTAGTTTCCTCACTGAATCGATGTCATCTTCTGAGTATTGCAGCAAATACCCTTCTCCTTCCTCCTTTAAAACTTGCATAAATGCCTTCAAAGACAATTGAGTTTTGTCTAAGGAAAGGTCTCCTCTGATTTTGTGCACCATCTTTCCCTTCCTTACTGTTAATTCCAGCTTACCAAAATCAGCTTTGACCTCACCCAATTCTGCCAACCATTGAAGCCCCAAAACCAAGTCCACCCCCTTAAGTCCAAAGAGATAAAAGTTTTGGACCACTTCCAACCCTTGCAACCGCACATCTCTACATTTCCCTCTACATTGGATCTTATGCCCATCTCCTACCTCCACAGTATAAGCAGAGGTATCTTGCACCCTAAGCTGCCACCTCCCCACCAATTCAGAAGAGATGAAATTGTGGGATGCTCCACAGACTCTCAAAATCACCACCTTTTTACCTTCTAGTTCACCTGCCACCTTCCAAGATTTATTGATGGTAAATCTAGCCATGGCACACAATGATAATTGGAGAGAGTTCAGATTGAGCTCTTCCAATTGATCATCATTCAATTCCTCCCCTACATACTCTACCTCCATCAAAATCATTATGAAATGACCATTCTAAAACACAACACTTTCTCCCTTTTTTCTCTCATTTCAGCTGCACTCAAGTGCTTAAAGCCCCCTCCATTGGCTTTATAATTTTTTGTGGAATTTGCACTTCCAACATTGCCTGAGACACTACCCACAAAAGATGGGGCAGCTCTCTTATCTTCCCATGGTTTAGATTCCACAGTTATCGATCTACTAGGCCCACCACTTCTACTAGAATTAATTGATCTTGATTAGTAACTAGAGTTAGATTTCCTACTCAAAATCACATTCTTTTCCTCTATCATGATAGCTTTCTGAATTACCTTAGATAAAGTAGGATGTTCATATAGCCTAACTTCTGCTCTCAAATCTTCTTTTAATCCATTGAGAAAAATGTCTTTGACAAATTCTAGATCTATCTTCTTCAAAGCTCCCACATACTTTTCAAATTCTTCTATGTACTCTAACACACTTCCTTGCTGCTTTAGAGCTAAAAGTTGTTCAAAAGGATTCTGAACTAATGAAGGTTGGAACCTTCTGATGATAGCAATCTTGAAACCTTCCCAAGAAGGTTATGGGTTACACCTACTCCACCATTGGTACCAACTAAGAGCCTTACCCTCCAAAGCCATTAGCGTAGCTTGTAACTTTTCTTCCTCATTAACTTCCTTTAACATAAAATACCTTTCCAGCTTATTAGTCCACCCATACGCATCATCACTCGAGAAAATTGGAATTTACAGCTTTCTCCACTTATCTCTGTCCCAATTTTCCCTCATAGCATGATATCCACCAATTCCACTCCCCTCATCAGAGGAATGATGAACCCTAGGCCTCGTCGTGAGTTGTGCAAAGACTTCTTCTAACCTCTTCATTCTGGCCTCATTCAATTCAATTTGTATCTTCTATTCTTCTCTTTCACGACGCAATTCCTCCCTTTCTTGCACACAATCTTCTGAGTTTCTGGCCATTCCTCGAGAGTTGAAACCATAAGCAGCTTCTTCGTGGATGAGTTCGTCACAGGGCACCACACCAAGAATCTTGGTGCTCTGATACCAGTGTTAGAACTAGTACCTAGAGAATTGAGATTAAGAAGAATATAGAGAAATGCTAGGGATTCAAGATCAATCTGCAGAACCTTTATTGAACTGTAAGAAGAATAGAAGGGATTACAAGAGTGATAGAGAGTTTACCCTAGTAACTGAATTGTTCCAATTCGGTTGCTTCTCATTCAAGTATTTCCAAAACTATGAAATACAAACCCACCCTTCCTTATTTATACAATTCAGTTACTAACTTCCCACATAACAGAAAAGTAAAGTAACTGCTTGCCTAACTCTACTTCCTATTTCTCCTAACATAGACCTTTGTAATAGGAGGCATGGGCTTGCCCCTATCAGTTGACCTCAACAAGGAACAAAAACATAAACACCTCACCCTCTTCCTCACGATAATCTCCCAAACCCACCGAGATTTTCGGCCCAAACTCTAATAGAATGACATCATGTCACCCATACTAAACAACTTACACTACGATTAATTTCTAATTCTCTACTCATCATTAATAATACGAGAGTCTCTTGTTCATAATTAAGCACAATACATTACAACAGAGGGTAGCAGATAACTAACCCGTAATTTATTGGAACCAAGCTCAAGAATGCTTAATTGATCAAAATGCTCAATCTCCTCAATCTTAGCAACTTCATTTTTCGACACATAGAGCTCTTTAAGCGTGTTGGAGACATTAGCCAAGCCATTTAATGAAGTAACTTCGTTAAAAGAAACATCAAATATCAAAAGCTGCTTAAATATGCTAACATCCGGAATCTTCTTCAACTGATTATCCCTCAGCACAAGCTCCTGTAATTATAGTTCATAATCATAAAATTGCTTTTCTTAAATAAATTCATCCAAACAGAGCCTTCGTTAAAAAAAATAACTACCTCGAGAGTGGAGAGTGTGGTCCATGAAGAAAGGGGTGAAACGGCGTCGTCAGTGATGAGGTTTTGACGAAGAGAGAGTTTCTTGAGAAAGGAAAGGTGACTTATGCGAGGGTCGAGAGATGAAAGGCGATTCGTGGTGAGGTCTAACTCGGTGAGAGTGAGTGGTAACTCGACCGAGTCAAGATCATGGAGCTGGTAACTTGTGAGATCGAGAAGCGTTGATGATGAAGGATCTTCTTCAGTTTCTGCGTTCAGATCCACTCTCTCCTTCTCCATTTCTTCGCTACTTGATCATTCAATGATAACGCTAAATTAAAGGTGAGTTTCAGATTCTGTTTTCGTGGAACAGTTTCGAACTCTTTCGAATAGAGCTTGACCCGATCCACTCGAAATTTTGGGCTGACCCATTAATTTAATAGTGTAAAAATTTAGATGTATTAACTTGGTGAAGATGTAAAATTTGTAGAATCAGGAACAAAGCAATGAACCATGAAGATGAAGAATATCTTAGTTTAGTTGGGTAAGTTTCTACTAAATTTTTAGAATAATCAAAATGATTTAATTCTTGATAGTGTAATCTTTCATTGGGATTGATATTTTTTATACAAAATAGTGTGAAGTGATATCTAATTGTATAAAAAAAATAACAAGGAAATGAAGAGTTTAAGCATGGGTAATTACTATAATTTCAACATGAAAAAATGATATATCCTCCTACTAATCTTCCTACCCACAAGAAAATAACATTTCACGATAAGATACTTTAATTATTAATGATTAGATTACAAGTGACATATGTCACTTTTTTATGTGTAGAAAGATTAGTAAAATGATTTAGTATGAGAATTTAGTAGGAAATAACAATGCTCTTTCAATATATTTTGAATCCTTTTTTGGGTCATCAAATACTATAATTTCTAATTTTCTATATATTTTGAATCTTTTTTTGGGTCATCAAATATACTATAATTTCTGTTTATTTTGAATCTTCTGCTGTGCAAAGTTTTGACATCTTCTAGATGCATTTGCACATTCAAGGAATAACTATAGTAGAGATTTTGAAAGTAAATATGTGTTTTGATGAAGACAAAAACAAAGTTTAAATAAGATAAAGTGAAAAAGGTGCATATCAAGCTATCATATGTTTGACACATTTATCTATATTTGTTATGCTTTTATTATTGCATTTTATTTATTTATGTCTATGATGTAATAGGGTACAGTTTTAGATGTTTATCTCTCATATAATATGATACTCTTGAATTTTCAAGTCATAGATATATATTTTAGAAATGATTTAGATGAAAATGAATGAGTAAAATTAAGCATACGATTAATTAGATATTAATTACTAACGTTTATGAAACTGATTTTTACACTAATTAAACAATTATGATTTAACCTTGGATTAATCGATTATGACAATGGTATTTTTCATCCTTGATATAAACATAGTTATAATATTGAGTAATGATATATGGAAAAAAAATTATGCATCAAAAATATAAAAGTCATTATATTAATCTAAATGTATCCTCTTATAAATATTTTTATAGGTCCTTCTAAACAATAGAGTAATTACTACTTGTAAATATATCATCTAACACATATTTTTAGGACTTACATAAGGAATTGTAAGGTATGATATTTTTGGAGGAAATGTTGTATCTATATTCATTCATGAGACTCTCCTGCTTAGGAGAGTAAAAGAACCACTGTGATCATTGACAACGATGTTGGAGCATCAAGCACCACAATAAACACAATCCCCTCTGATTTCCCTCACACTATAACTAATGCCATTGCTCAAAGTCTTCCACCTCAAACCTCTCACTTCTCTCCGCTTCATTCATTTCACTACATCAATCAACACAACCCATAGCACCATTGACCCAGTAACATTCATAACTACCCACTTATCTAACTGCACTCACATACCACAATTGCACCAACTTCATGCCCATATCATCACCACCCATTTTCTACAATCAAACCCTGCCCCATTTAACTGGAACAATATCATAAGGTGCTACACTAGGCTCCATGCTCCACACAAGGCACTTAACGTCACTGTTTCAATGCTCCGTGCCGGGGTGTTACCTGATCACTATACACTGCCCATTGTTCTCAAAGCAGTGTGCCAAACTTTTTCAACCAGGCTTGGGAAACAGGTCCATTCGATTGGTATTAAGCTCGGGTTGCAGTCAAATGAGTATTGTGAAAGTGGGTTTATTGGTTTGTATTGTAAAGCGGGTGAATTTGGAAGTGCGCGTAAGGTGTTCGATGAAAATCCTGACCCGAAGCTTGGTTCTTGGAATGCGGTGATCAGTGGGTTTTCGCAGGCCGGGCTTGCGAGGGATGCGATGGGTGTTTTTGTTGAGATGAGGAGACATGGGGTTGCACCAGATGGGGTTACGATGGTTAGTCTGATGTCTGCTTGTGGAAGTATTGGTGACTTGGATTTGGCTCTTCAATTGCATAAATGTGTTTTCCAGGCTAAGGACATGGAGAAGGCGGATATTTTGATGCCGAATTCGTTGATAGATATGTATGGGAAGTGTGGCCGGATGGACCTGGCGTACAGAGTTTTTGCGACGATGGAGGAAAGGAATGTGTCGTCTTGGACATCCATGATTGTGGGTTATGCGATGCATGGGCATGTGAAAGAAGCACTTGAGTGCTTTCTGTTTATGAGAGAGGCAGGAGTAAAGCCTAATTATGTGACTTTTGTTGGAGTACTTAGTGCTTGTGTGCATGGAGGGACAGTTCAAGATGGGAGATATTACTTTGATATGATGAAGAATGTTTATGGCATAACACCTCAGTTGCAACATTATGGGTGCATGGTTGACCTGTTAGGTCGAGCAGGATTGCTTGACGAGGCCAGAAAAATGGTAGAGGAGATGCCTATGAAGCCAAATTCAATAGTTTGGGGGTGTTTGATGGGTGCATGTGAAAAATATGGGGATGTCGATATGGCCGAGTGGGTAGCTAAGCATTTGCAAGAACTGGAACCTTGGAGTGATGGTTCTTATGTGGTATTGTCTAATATCTATGCCAATAAAGGCACGTGGAAGGAGGTGGAGAGAATAAGAGCCATCATGAAAGAAAGAAAATTTGCTAAGGTTCCTGGCTACAGCCTGACAACAAAGTCAGATTGAATATTAAACAATTATTTACCTTAGCATTGGGGATTTTACATTCCATTTTTGTTGTCCTTGTGTTGTTCATGAATTGAATTTTTGCCTTTTTTCGCAATATACTCAATAAACCAATGATATTCCCAAAACCAGTATTATTTGTGTTTGGGGGAGAGAGGAAAGACTGAAAATTCTCTAAGTAGACTTTTAAGTTTTAAGATTTCATAACTCAGGTTTAAGTCTAGTAACATAGGATTGAGAATCATTTCATGTTATGCCTAATATCCACACATAACCATGAACTTATAGATATGCCGAATTCAGACTTATGATGTTTTCTTTCCTATGTTCTTTTGACTGTACTGTATAAAGAAGGGATGTTTTTACTTCATAACAGTTGATGGATGATATATCTGGAATTCAATGTTTTCTTTTGCCATTTTGTTTTCACTTTTCCCCTTCATGTACTAACTAACTACTTAGTTCACAATCTTGGTGGGTTTATTAATTTGGATCATTGTATTTATTTTTCCTAGTCTGAGATTTGTTTTTATATACCGAGGTCACTTTTTTGGGGTTAAAATAGGAGTTCTAACTTCTATAACCCGTGGAGATGGATGGGAGAACATGAATCTTTGAGCAAAGTGTGCATATTTTGTTTCTACGTATGTGCATATTTACTTTTCTTATGGCATTAAAAAACTTTGAAGTGATAGAAGATCTTGGCTTTATCTTGTTATTTCAACATCGGGGGTGTTAGACCAACAATGCGTTAGTCTGGTAGTGTAAGGTCTCACTGCATCCCCATAAAGACAAAAATGTCAAAAGTTCAATTCCTGGGAACGACATTTGTTGGGAGTGGCAGCTAGACACTCTGAAAGAGATTCGTTTCTTATCCAAAAAAGATGATACCTTTGGTAGTACTAAAAAAAACATCAGGATGTTGGGAGGGGCAAATGTTCAATTCCTATGAGCGACATTTGTTGGATTGTTTCTTACCCATAAGGTGAGGGGATACCCATGGTTATACCAAAAAACCTCATGTGAACATTTAGAACAAATTCTGTGTTGATAAATTTTGGAATCTTAAATTGTTGAGTCCTACATCATTGTATATCCTGCCAATGTTTTCTAGGACTTACATGTCTTCCATTATTTATTTGCCTAGTTTGTCTTTGCCTGAGCCATCTGCTTGATAAGTGTATCTATACATAACTTTTAAATCATAGCAGGTTTTGTTTCTTAAGAACTATAGGAGTATGCTTTTGGAAAATCCCAATTAATGTAGTACTGTAGCATGTGGGTGTAGCAGTGTCAAATATAAAGCAAAATACAACTTTTAGGTGCCTCAGTTTATGTCTTCTTTTGGTCAACATTTGAATCATTCTTCATGAGTGAATTAAAGGAATACAACCAAACCAACTACGTGTTTACAACTTGAACAATGTGAATCTCATTATGAAGGACTACGTGGGATTAAGGGCATCCTCACCTGTTTACCTGAAAGCCAAATCAAGCTTACACACCACCTGCAGCATCATTTACTTTTCTTGGACAATAAGAGTGACATATTTACTCATTGAATTCATGAATTGTGAGCAAATATATTTTACCTAAGACAGGAATAGTGATAGAAGATCAGTGGAGCAAATTTGTTATCCCAAAAGCGTGTCAGTTATTGTAATTGATTGAAAACATGTATTTATGTTACAAGTTTAATAATCAAGTATTTTTCTAACCAATAACAGCAAATGATACATGAAATAGAGTGATATTTTTTGGGAAAGGAGATGTGCTTTCGAAGATGGTGATAAGGAAGTTGCTGTTACAAATCCATGAATGAAGTGAAATATATCTAGTATTTGTCACCAAATATTGATATGAAATATCTAGTATTTCTAGGTGGGGTAAACATACCCATATGCACATGAAAAATGTGTCAACAAGGGTGCCAAGCTAGGTATACAAATACTAGAGTTGTAACTAATGACAATCATTTTGAACTTAAAGGACTAAATTGAAATTGGAGTGAAACTAAAGGGACCATACCACCAATTTAACTAAAAAAATGTCATAACAATTGCATTGATCTTAACATATACAGTTGTTTAAGTCCAAGATAAGGAATGCTGCATTCTAAAACATTTAAAGAAAAAACCTGTAAAGTTACAATCCCTATGGCTAATTACATCACACACTGTTATGAATTCAAGAAAAAATACATCACAAAAGCTTACCAAATTTTCTTGTAAGGACTATTAGCCTTTGCTAATTCTCCTTCACAATGATGAGAAACAGATTTCCACAATTATAAAACTATACTATCCCTTTGACTGATATCTTAATTGAGGTTTGTGCCTGAAGCATCCACATGAGTGATAGTTATGACATTCTTGCAGTATTAATTCCTTCATCAGCTGTAGCATCATTTTTTGTTCCTTCCAAAGTCACTTCAACATTGTTTCTCTCTCTAGATGTGACTTCAAAAATGCTGGCTTCTCCAATACTACTTCCCTTACTAAAATCCGAAGTACTTTCTTCATGCATGGCGCGTGCCTGGCCAACTATTGTTTCCGTTTCATTAAAATCAGGAGGAACACCAGTTTCATCATGAAAGGTTTGGACCTCATCAATTCCCTCTGTTAATCCAGCATTTGTGGAAATCTCCTCATCATTCTCCTTCCTTGAGAAATCTGATTTAGCGTTCTTTGTAACATGATCATCATGTTGTGGCTCTCTGAGTTGTTTTGCTGTTTCCTTGTCATAACTTCGAGGGTCATTGCTATGCTCTTCGTCACTTGATTCACTTCTACTTAATTCTACATAAACCTTTGCACTTTCTTCTTTAGAAGAATCCTTGTCTTCGTTCTTTGATGATACCATAGACTGATTTTCTGGTTCAAGTTCTACTTCTTTTTCTTCATTTCCCTTCAATTTCTCATTGACATGTCCAAATTCTTCTTCAGATTTATCTAATTTCTTGGCTTCATCGAACAAATCATCGCTGCCACTACTTGACTCAGAAGAATCTTCATTTCCTGAATTCGGAAAAGCTATTCCATCCAATCGTGATGGTGTCCCTTTACGCCCCAAAGGTATAGTAGCATCTCCTGTATCAAGCTTGGTTTGAAAGCCATGGTTCTCAGTCTTGTTCCTTATTGAGTGCTTCATCTGATATACGAACCATGCACAAACAGCCAAAACTAACATCAGTTTCAATGCCTGCTTTATGTTAGCCCCTTTAGGTCTCTGAGGCTTTCCAAAGGATTGATAGTCCATTTTTCTGCATATAATTCAGCATATTGTCAATTGCCCAAAAATAATAAATATTAATCATGAAGATATATCAAATTATCAATTGAGCATTTAAGGTAACCAGTATATCTTGCAACACCAGCAAGACAGAATAAACCAATCCAGCTCTTAATCATATACATGAATGAAGTTAAAAAAGGGCGGCCCAGTGCACGAGACTCCCACCTAGCGAGGTCCCAGAAAGTACACAGTCATACCCTCGCAAACAACGAGGTTGTTTCCAAGATTTGAAACCACGAGCTCAACATCATGAGGCAAACAATCTTACCGTAGCACCAGGTTCAACCCTCACCCTCTAGAAAGCAAAAGTCCAAACACAACAGTTATGAGATAAAAAAATCCAATCACACAAAGAAAGCAAAAGCATGTACAAGCACCATTATACCTACTCTACAATTTATGACTCAAGATGATGAAAAGTAAGATAATTTGTAAATTGATAGTAAATAAAACCCACATTCATTAAACTATGGTTTCTACTAACCCTTTTCAAATTCAACCACCTATCATCAAGAAATACTAAGAAACTAAAAAGTCAAATTGAAGGTATGAACCTAGTTCTTCTAAATGAATGGAAGAAGAAAAGTCTTTCTTGAATAGCAGACTCGCTTGAAATCACAAATAAATCATGCCAATCATCAAATCACTATACATATATCAAAGAAACATGATGATCATTAAAAAAACAAAAAAACACACCAAATTTAATAGACACAATTGAACCATATAAATTTTCAACATAAAAGGTAAAGAATAAAGAGCAAGAACTGAAATCTTAAGAAAGAAGTTACCTTTACTTATTTGTTCTCTTCTTATTGGAGCAAGTGATTGTTTTCTTGTTCTCTTTGTGTTCACTATTTTTTGTTTTTGGTTTCTCTTTTTGTTCTTTATTGTGTGCTCTTATTTAATTATTATACTTTGCACTAAGAAAATCAAATTGGGTAAGTACTTTGGAAGTACAGAAGAATCGTTGAATAGCGGTTACTTTTTGTTTGTCGTGTCCAAAATACCCCTTAGAGTATGAGGCAATAATTGAAGTCACGCAGGGTAAGTTTGAGAATTCATGTTCCATCGTGGGATCGTGCCTGTGGTGGCTTTTGATGGCTGCTGCTGATTTTCCTCACGGGTGGGTAGTGCCCATTTTTATGACTCAACGACCAATGAATGATGAACTTATTTTCCATCATAAACAATATAAAAAAACGTTTATACTTTTATCCTTTCAGTGTAAGTAGGAAAACAAAAATCTGACTCTCCATTTCTGAATAAGATCTTAATTCCATAATTTAGGCTAAATGATTTGAGGATCAATATGCAAGAAGAATATTATATTTTCATAGTCATAAGAAAAAATGACATATGTCATCATGAGAGAATGATTTGAGGATCAATATGCAAGAGGAATGTTATATCCTCATGGTTATAAGAAAAAGTGACATATGTCATTATGAGAGTATATATTCTGTCCAAAAAAAGTATCACTGTTATATATTTAACTTAAAAAATTAATAATTAAGTATTTTTTTTACTAATAACAAGTAGTAACAATGAAGTGACACATTTGTTTGAGAAAGCAAATGTCATTCATGTCACCAAACTAATCATTAAAAATAAAATATCAGTTTATAATATATGTTGGGAAATTTAGTAAAATAATATATCATTTTCCATATACAAATACAAATATTTAACTATATATATTTCCCTGAATAATTGCATTGAAAATTTTCTATTACTAAGCATCAATTATAATACTTTATTATTAGAGAAATGGTATATATATAGTTATGTTTTTATGGATTTTCTAATTATTATCTTTCACCTAAAAATTAAGATATCAGGGTTATAAGTATAACCAAAATGTTTAGTTTGTGGATTTTTTGCTACTTATTTTTGGAGAACAGCCAGATTGCCATACTTTCGAAATATTTTTTTATTATAATATTATATTTGCTTTTATTTGTCAAGTTTCCATTGCATCCTTCATGAATAACAGCAAAACAATCAGAACGTTGGATGTTTTATAAATTGTTTATGTTTGGATAAACTGAATGTAAACTAATCTATATTATTTAGGTAAGGTAGAAAAATTCTTTTTTTAAATTACAAAAAATGATATAATTTTTTATTTATGTTATAATTATTTTGATTGTTTTTTACATTATTTTTAAATATACATTTTTTAATATTTACTATTATATATATTGTTACAATAAATTTTTAATTTTTTAATATTGCATAACAAAGACTAAAAAATAATATAAAATTCAATATCATTATTAAAACAACATGATACACAAATAAATAAAAGTTGTTAAACTCGAGTTATACAATTCATAAAATAAATAATATATAAAAAGAGAGTTACAGAGTTTGGTAGATATGACGAGTTATACAGAGTTTGGTACAAGACTCTACAAAAATAAAACATGGTTTCACAGTTTGAGTGAGCATATGTAATTGAGTTGGATATGATTCGAATGCTGGTAAGGCCCAAAAATCAACTATGTCCTCCAAATTTGAATTAATTTACAGCGCCCAACTCTCACTTCATCAATCTGATAAATTGTGATTACTCTAATGTTACTGAATAGTGTTTGTTGCACATTATTGCCTACTTTCTCACCTACACTAAGGTAGCAGAATTATATTACCAGAGCATGTTTTAATATTTCCAAAAAAACGGTTTTTGGCCCATCTTATAAAAATAGTAAACTCCAATATGACTATAGCAAATAGATATTATGGAGCACGTACATCACCCCAATTCCCTTGCTATCACAGCGACAATTTAAATTTCAACTAGATGATTCTAACGCTTAATCTATGATGGTGTTAGAGTGATAGAACCAAATAATGCAACAACCTCCCTGTTGGGGACTTCACTGTAACTACATTAAATCATGAGTAAGATTTATTGGTTACAAAGTATATTTAATTACATTAAGGCATACAACATCATAGTTGTTAAAGATTGAGGAGCTTGAGATGCAAGACAGAATAACTGTATGAATAAGGTGTTGGCTAAGGCTCGAGTTGATGCAAAATACATAGATCAAATACCAACACTTGTTTAGTTCCACTCTATTCAATAATGCTGATACTTGTTGCTTTCCCTGCTCTTGTAGCATAACCTTAGATGCCCTTCCTCTTTGTTCTGAATCCCGATCTGGATAAAATAGAGGGATAGCATATTAGTATTATATTATTACATGATGATAAGAGTGGCAATGATATGATCCACTCTATAGAAATTGATTAAGGTCTAACAGAACCTCTGCTTGAAGCTGCATCAGTTGTGAATTTCTTTGTCTTTGAGGTATGAGATCAACAAGGGAGAAAGAAGATTCTGTAATGAAAGATGTTGTGCACTGCCATACCTTGTTGTCAAGTGAATTCCCTCATTATACTGATATTCTTCTACAACCAGCTTTAACAAATGGTTGAACGCCTGTTACAGAAAATGGCAACTTTAATTGAGCCTCCCAGCAGGATTAAGCCAAAGGGTAAGCATTATTACACAATATGGCAAACAATGTTGATACCAAGCATGTTCCAATCAAGCCAATCAGTCGAGGATTGTACGGTGCAGTGTGCTCTTCCATCAATAGGGAGGCTGATGAGAAAGTTGCAATTAAGAAGATTGGTAATATATTTGAGAATTGTATTGATGCATGGAGAACATTGAGGGAGCTGAAGCTGCTTAGGCATATTCAGCATGGGAACGTGATTGATCTGAAGGATGTTATGATGCCGCCTATCCAGAGAAGAAGTTTCCAGAATATCCACCTGGTCTATGAACTCACGGATGCTGATCTTCACCAGATTATCAACCCCTCGCAGTCACTTCCTGGTAATCATAGCAAATATTCTTTGTTTCAGTTATGTATTCCAGCAGACAATCATAAAGTTTAGGCAAACTAAAAGAATCTATCGGCAGTTACATGTGCTTAATCAGCATCAATTAGCAATGATAGCCAGAATAAATCAAAATAAAACAGTCCATTTATGGCTCACAATGGGCAGCCTAGGAGTCAATCATCAGGTAGCAGTTTCGGCAATTCAAGAGGCTCATATGGAGCATCAGAAGACTATATAAGTACACACACGGACAGAAGAAAAACACTTGATACAGAGCATACTACCACCCATAACACACGCACAGAGAGAGACACACGAACATAGAGTGAGATACATACATCAAAGAAAAAGCTTATAAACCAGAACACAATATAGCTACGCATACATAATCATAAGAGAAATCAGCCAAGAGATAGTGCAGTAAGGCATCCAGAAACAGGAAAGCAGAAACGAGATTGCAACAAAACGCAAGACATCATACATCATGGCAGGAGACCACATTCAGGAGGAATAAAAAGGAAGAAGCATAACTCAGGTAAGCACTTAAGCCGTAAAAATCCTATGAACGTTCCTTACTTTATATGGCTTATGCATTAGACTTATAGGATTTTTTCGTAACCATTGCTAATCAGTCATAACACAGAAATACATATACATATATTGGAATGTAAAAAGCATAATTGAACTTTATTTTAGTCTGTCTGTCTCCGCGAATTGATGCCATTAATATGATTATGCAAAATTCTAATAGAAAATATGGATTATTCCCTTATCATTAATCTGGAACCCAGTGAGCCTCATACAAAAGATAGGGGTTGAAAAAGAAAAAGAGAGTAATTACCCCTCCTCTAATCTGCTGTGAGAGGACGCCCGCGCGTATCCTTAGTGCTCTTCAATCCGTTTTGGCTCGGCCTTTAATGGCTATGGGTTATCATTCTGAAAATATAAATTAAGACTATATGAGTTCACGAAATCAAGAAAAACTGAGAACCAAGTAAAAGGCAATAAGTTGAAAGAGAATAATAAAGTAAGGACTACTCGATTCGGGATCACCATAACCCATCGGAGAGAGCTTTCGTGAATCACCCAATTCAAATTCGGGGTGGTGGCTTCGAGACCACAGCGTAGCCGAGAAAGCCTTGGAGGGTTGACGTTGTTGTCTTCCTCCATCAATTTAAAACTGACATTGGAGAGGATAAAAATGGAGTTGGGGGGATTTCAATTCCCCTTGCACCGAGAGATTCGGAGAACGAGACAGAAGCTCGGAGCGAAGCCACTGGCAAGGCACAACCCGTCACCACCTCTTCTGGAAGCTGAAGCCGTCGCCATGAACGGAGGATCCCCGAACCACCGCCACCACCGCTGGCTGGAAAGAGAGAATAAGAAAGAAGAAGTGAGCCTTTTTCCCTTTCACTGTTAGTGCATGCGTGAGAATAAAGGGGAAACCCCCCGTTTAGTGCTTAATTCCACCTTTTTCTTTATTTTTTTGTTTCTTGACTTAATTTGTTTTTTTGATTCTTTTTATGTTTACTTGTTTTATTTGTGTGAGCACCATTAGTTTTAGGCAATTTTAGCAAAAATGAAAGTAATTGATATGTGTTATATCTTATAATTATCAAGTAATGATTGTATACTTTAATCTAAATTACACTAACGTTTGATAATAGATAATAACTACTAATAATAACAATAATTAGAACATTTTACTATGATAAAAAAGATTATTAATAGAATCACATGAAAATTTTTATAAATGTAGATGAAGAGAAGGTCGCCCCGGATGTCTCTTTCTTCTCAAATCATCTTCGAAAGGTCGCGCTACGCCGTTTCTTTTCAATCGATTAAATCTCAAAATCGATTAAATTTTATTTTTTAAATTAAATAACAAAAGTTAACCAAACAAAAACTTTTTTTTCAATAATAAACAAAACTTGCAAAATGAAATTTTTTGATTAAAAATATATTTTTCTTTAATTAAAATACACTTAACCAATAAACTATTTCATATGCTAAAGAACTATGTAAGCTTTGATTCCCTTAATATGAATATGTAGGACCGGGGTCAATTTTGTCAGACTTAACTAAAAAAATAAATAAATAGTTTCGATCATTTAAATTAATTAATTAACCAAGTAATTTAATAAAAATAATAATAATGATAATAATAATAATAACGTCATATATTTTAATGAGGGGTACCGCTTAATGCAGGCGGGTAGGGTGCTAATACCTTCCCTACCTTGTAACCGACTCTCGAACCTGGATATCAAAAATCCAAAAGCTCAAGGTAATTGGGCTTAAAAGAATTTTCTACATTTTTAACTATAAAATGTAGTGGCGACTCTAAACAAAGTCGTGTAACCGAAAATTGGGGCGCGACAGAGTTCATTTTATTAACACACCAAACTTCTTCCTTAAGGAAGGTTGGTATTAAAGAATAAATAAATTGCGGAAGGTAAATAACAATAAATAAAAGTTAGTAAGTTAGTTTCATCACTTTTGTATATTAAAAGGTGTTTTCAAAAAATAAGTTTATTGATAACACTTTACTATTTTACAATCTTTTTGAATAAGGAAAATATATTTCTCATCTTGTTTTGAGTTTGAACTACTTAGACAAGTTCTTATGTTTTACTTTGGTTAACCCCAAACACCAAGGTCTGAAATCCTCCTTTTAGTGTATATCCTAAAATGGTAGAATGATGAACACTTATATTCATTACTTAAACAATACTACGACCATAAAAGAGATTAGGTTGTCACACCCTAACCATTGGCGACTCTAATATTGAATGAGTGATGGATGTAAGATCTTAAGAAAAGCATGCTTAACTTGGCAAATAAACTAAGTAGTACAACTACTTCTTAGTTTATTTGTTAAGTGTTTGAGACAAGTAATTTTATTGACTTGAAATCATTTTTTAGGTGATCAATCTAAAAAGAGCATTAAGTACTTCTCAAACAAATAAATTAACCAAAACACCATCTTGAATGATTAAAATTCAAACTTTTGGAATATAAGAAGAAGTAGAAATTACATGACTTTATTCAAAAGAAAATGTTAGGAGCATGAGCTAACCATCCAAGGATTGGATGAGAGTACAAAATTGATTTTTGCATCTCATTTGCCTTCTCCTTTTCTCCTATTAAATTTTAAACTAAAATTATAAACTTACTTGGAAATAAAGCTCTAAAATACTAAGAAATGAAGAGAGAACTTCAGAAAGGATTTCTAGTGAGAGACTTGTTAATTTCAAGTGTTGTTGGCCTCTTTTGCTCGAATGAATTGGTCCCTATTTATAGAATTTCTTTCTGGACCGCTGAACTGCTTGGCTAGACTGCTAAGCAGCTGACCAAACCCTTCAGCATGGGTTTGGTCCCTTGATCAAGTAGCTTAGTCACCTCATTGTTCTTGACTCATCAAAGCTAGTTGTGGGCTATGAAACCAGCTATTGTGAGCTACTTCTGAAAAGCCTACGATGGGCTACTTGAGGTGAGGTCATGGGTGACTTCATGTTTTTGCTTGTTGGTTAAGTCAAGTCTGGGTGCACACCGCTCAGCGCACCTGTTTCACCGCTAAGTTGTTTGTTCAGCAGCTTTGACCGTGTTGACTGGGACGTGGCCTGGTGCTTGCTGATCTGGTCAGAAGTTTGGTTCTCCGCTAAGCTGCTTGGTTGGACCACTAAGCTGCTTGTTCAGCAGCTTGGGCATGTGCCAAGCTTGTGTCTAACCGTCTCAATTGGAGGTCTGACCGTGCCTGGACTAGGCTGGTCCTAGGCTGAGTGGCTAAGCAGGTCCGCTCAGCTGCTTGCTTGAGCAGCTTGATCTAGGTCATGGTGGTGTCCAGATCAGGCTGGTGTCCAGGTCAGCTCAGCGGGGCTTGGTCCATGCTTAGCTGCCTGGTTGAGCACATTAATTTTATTGACTTTTTTGGTTTTTGATCATGAGTCTTTTTTCTCTTCTTTTCTTCATTCTAAATCCTACAAAACACATAAAAAAGAAATACACATAAAAATATACAAGTTTGTGATATTTTATACAAAAATATTGTTTTAAGTTGGTTTTTCTCAATTATGTTTAAGATAAGTGCCATAAAAGTGTATGAAATTTAGGTATGTTTAGCACTTATCAAACTTCCCCCAACTTAAAACTTTGTTTGTCCTCAAACAAAAAGTGAAAATTATCCGAAAATTAATTTGGCTAGAAATAATAATAATGATCAACATGATTTCAAATGATTAAACATGTCAAAATATATTTCAATGAGATTTTTCATGGTTTGTGAATTTTGACACATAATGTTTCAAACAAGAAATCAATGCTATGCTTATAAAAAATGTGTAACAATTTACCTAAGCAAATATTTTTCTAACCAAAAAATGTTTCTTTTACACACAAGTTCAAAATTAGAACTTTTGGAGGTAAGTGTTTTATTCAATTTTTCAAGCATTTGTTTGTAGTAACTTGAACTTGTTTTTCATCCCACCTATTCTCTTAATTTACATAATTAATCAAAGATCACTAACGTCTTCATTTAGGTTGTAATGAGACTTGGTTTGGATAATGATTTTTCTAGATTTTCAAGGCTAAGTTTTTAAAAAAGAGAGCATTTTTCAATGGAACACTTTACTCTTCTTTTTTCCATTATTGTTTTCCAACCTCTTTTACTTCTTTGAACCTCGGCTTCTATTTTTCTCAATCTTTTTTTGTTTCTTTTTTCAATTTTTTTTTAAGATTGAGTTTTTTTTTCAAGAAGCAAAGTCCACCAATTTGATTCTTTCAAACTACTCTTTTAAAATTTAATGCTCTTTTGAGAACATTTTTTTTTTCAATTTGGTTTTATGGGATAGTTTGAAATTTTTTTATTTCATTTTTTTTGAATCAAAGGGGATTACAAGGGATGTTCCTAACTTGGTTTGAACTTTTTGGCTTTTGGTTCAACTAATCAAAGAACACGCGTTGATCATTTCTTATCATTTTTATGCAATAAAATTGATTCTCACTCATGTGTTTGGCTCACTCCTTCACTTGGTTTGGATTCACACTTTTTAATAAAAAAATGCTTGTAAAGATCTTGTTACATAAAATTGACTTTTTAATTTGCAAAAAATTTCAAGTTATAACATCATGTAACTTTTTTCACAAAATTTTAGCATATATTTCATTTTGCTCAATCAAAGCTTAATTGAAAGTATGCTTAACATTTTCTAATCATGTGATCATGCTTCAATTTTTTGTTTTGTTTTAGCCATTATGTTGTCGGTTTTGAATTTTGTTTTTGAGTTTTTGAACAAACAAATTTACTTTTTACATATTTACACAATCTTAGACAAGAATTTTTTTTTAAATTACATCAAGTCTGGCCCTTTTTAAATGAAGACTTGTCCTCAAATCTTAAAGATTTTTGGGATTTACTTGATGTGATTTAAAAAATTTGTTAGTTTTTCTAAAAAATAATAAAAAAATAAAATTAACATAAAAAAAAAATATGTGATGAAAGAAATAAATTTTTACCACTTACTGGATTGTCTTCCAGTTAGCGCTCTTTTAACGTCAGTAGCTTGACGTCAGATTTTGGACGAGATTATGCTGATTGATTATCGATGATGGAGCCTGATTCATCACCCAAATAATGTTTTAACCTTTGTCCATTTACCACCCAAGTTGCTTTTGTCTTGGGATCTTTCAACTCAACTGCTCCATATTCTTTTACTTCGTTAATGACAAATGTCCTGTCCATCCGGTCTTTAATTTTCCTAGAAGTATTTTGAGCCTTGAGTTGAATAAAAGTACATTTTTCCCTTGATAAAAATTTTTCTTTTTAATTTTGGAGTCATGGTAGTTTTTTGTTTTCTCCTTATACAGTCTCGATGATTCATATGCTTGGAACCGCATTTCTTCCAATTGATGTAGTTGATCATATCTTTTAATCTCTGCATTCTTTAAATCAAAGCATTTGTGAGCCCAATAGGCTTTATGCTCCAATTCAACTAGTAGATGACAAGCTTAGCCATAAACAAGTTGATATGGAGTTTTTCCTATTGGTGATTTAAATGCAGTTCTATAGGCCCAGAGAGTATCATCTAGTTTTTGTGACCAGTCTTTTCTTGAAGCAGAGACTGTTTTTTCCAATTTTTTTTTTAATTCTTTGTTTGATACTTCTGCTTGGCCATTGGTTTGTGGGTAATATGGTGATGTTACCTTATATTTAACATTATAAAATTCCAGGGTTCTTTTCAATTGGGAATTTATAAAATGAGATCCCACATCACTTATCAATACTCTTGGTGTGCCGAAAACATAGTCAACAACCACCAAGATATATTCATTTAAAAATGATGATGGGAAAGGTCCCATAAAGTCAATGCCCCAACAATAAAAAATTTCTATTTCTATAATATTTTGTAAAGACATTTCACTTTGTTTCCCAAGTCCCCTAGACCTTTGGCATGCATCAAACTTTTGGACATACAATTGGACATCTTTATAAATAGTTGGCTAAAAGAATCCAAATTGGAGTACTTTTGCCGCAGTTCTGTTCCCATTGTAATGTCCCCCATAGGCCGAATTATGGCAATGCCATAATATTTTTTGGGCCTCATTTTCAACAACACATCGTCTAATAATATTATCGGTTCCTTCTTTAAATAAGTATGGTTCATCCTAGACGTATTGATTCACTTTTTTGAGAAAATTTTTCTTTTGCTGATAATTAAAGTGTTTAGGAATTATACCTGAGGCTTTATAATTTGCCATATCAGCAAACTATGGTCTTGTTTGAAGTTGAAATAGCTTTTCATCAGGGAATGTTTATGCTATTTCTTGTTCTCTTAATGTGACTTCTGTATTAACCAATCTTGATAAATGATCTGCCACTTGACTTTCTTTGAAAGTGTGCATGTCAAGAGGAACACTTTGGAAAGCTCTCTTTATATGTCATGATTTTGATGAGGACAACTTGTGCTAATAAGAGCTTGAAGATCACCAACAAATCAACATGCTTAAGTCTTTTGATTGGTACTAGGCTTAGACTAGAAACTAGTTTAAGTTGAGTCTAAGGCTTAGGTCACCTAATACATATCTCATATGCATAAATCTTTTAAATCATTTCATCTTTGAGATATGTCATTCATAATATGTTCATGCATCACATAAATACATGTATATGTGCATTCTAGGCATAAACTAAGTGTTAAACATGTATGAATTAAGTGCATAACGTATTCGAGTTTTTGTATTTAAAATTACACATGAAAATATGATGTTAATCGATTAAGGCATACGTTAATCAATTAACCTAACTGTTTGAGAAGTTGTTGAAACTGAAAAACTTGGAAAACA
>NC_032025.1:8980361-8980770 GCF_001865875.1 Lupinus angustifolius | reverse complement strand
ATACATTGTCATATTGCATGAGTTTGTATTAGGTGTTTAGAGTAAAGCCTTAATTGTCGTATATGAGCTTTGTAATTGCTTAAGTTTACTCTATAATTTTATTGTGAAAATTGTTGTAACATTGGGGAATCTCAAGGTGTCGTATCACCAAAGAGATTGAGTTGTATCTTCATATTTCTTAGAGTTCTAGATAAGGAAAAAACAGAGGTTCTTGGCTGGGGCTACACCAAAAGAAAGGTTTTCTTTATCAGTAGGAAGGGAGTCAAACCATAGAATAAGGTTCTTTATTTTCTTGTGAATGTCTAAGTGTTGTAATTGGATGATGTTCTTGTAAAAACATTGATTCAATTATAGTGAATAAAATCTCCCAGATCAGCCGGGAGGCCTGGATGTAGTTTGCAGTGGACAA
>NC_032025.1:8979968-8980261 GCF_001865875.1 Lupinus angustifolius | reverse complement strand
CTAAAGACAAGCCAAAAAGTCTATGGATCGATGATGAACGCAAAAGGGTCCAGCATAACCTGCGCGCCAAAAATATCATCACATCGGTCCTATCCTATTATCAGTTCTTTAGGGTGTCGCAGTGACAAAACGCTAAAGAAATATGGGACACTTTACAAGTGACTCACGAAGGCACTAGCGAAGTCAAGCGCGCTAGATTAAATGCGTTGACCCCTGAATATGAGCTATTTCGCATGTTACCTAGCGAATCAATAAGTGATATGCAAAAGCGATTTACTCATATTGTTAACCAT
>NC_032025.1:8979597-8979868 GCF_001865875.1 Lupinus angustifolius | reverse complement strand
GCAAAAAGAATTAGATGAATTAAAACTAGAGAATGAAACATTAGATCTCATCTATTCTTGTAGCTCATGTAACTGCTCTACTAATAATTTATGTCAAAAACCTGTCTGTGAGACTTGCGAGACTTTGCAAGAAGACAATTTTAAACTAAAAGAAAAACTCACACGTCTCACAAATAGTAAACAACAATTAGACACTTTGCTGAATCAAACAAGAAACGTTGGTGATCGTACTGGTCTAGGTTATACTCGCTCTGCTAAAAATAAAAGACCA
>NC_032025.1:8979130-8979497 GCF_001865875.1 Lupinus angustifolius | reverse complement strand
GAAAAGGACCCAACATAAATTGGGTACCTGAGAAAAGCAAGTGATCTGTTTTGCAGGTATGTCATTGAACACAAGGACAAAAATGGTACTTAGACAGTGGATGTTCGAGACATATGACAGGTGACAGATCAAATTTCATGGATCTCTCACTTAAATGAAAAGGATACGTCACGTATGGAGACAACAACAATGGAAAGATACTTGGCACTGGAACAGTTGGTAATTCATCCCAAACTCTAATTGATAATGTCCTTTATGTTGAAGGACTAGAACATAACCTTTTGAGTATAAGCCAACTCTACGATAAATGTAATCGTGTATCTTCCGATTCTAATTGTTGTGTCATTCGTGACATTATATCTAATAA
>NC_032025.1:8978165-8979030 GCF_001865875.1 Lupinus angustifolius | reverse complement strand
AGATTTGTGACACTTGTGAAAAGTGTAAACAAACCAAAAACTCTTTCAAAAACAAAAATGTGATATCCACCTCAAGACCTTTGGAGTTACTCCATATGGACTTGTTTGGACCATCACAAATCATGAGTTTTGGTGGTAGCTACTATGCTCTAGTTATTATTGATGATTTCTCTAGATTTACATGGACATTATTTTTATCTGCAAAAAGTGACGCGTTCAAAACTTTTAAGAATCTTGCCAAGAAAATCCAAAACCAACTTAACCTGGAAATAATATATATATACAAAGTGATCACGAGGGAGAATTAGAGAACTTTCAGTTTTACAAATTTTTTGATAAACATGGCATTTTGCATCAGTTCTCTGCTCCTCGCACTCCACAACAAAATGGAGTTGTTGAGAGGAAAAATCGCGTTTTAGAAGAATTAGCGAGAGCCATGCTTAATGAAGGTAATACCCCTAAATACTTCTGGGCTGATGCAATTCATACTGCATGTTATGTTATAAATCGAGTACTTCTAAGGCCTAATATAAATAAAATTCCATATGAACTTTTGAAAGGTCGTAAACCAAACATATCCCATCTTCACGCTTTCGGATGCAAATGTTTTATATTAAATAATGGAAAGCGGGCTTTAGGAAAATTTGAGTCAAAAGCCGATGAGGGAATATTTTTGGGATACTCGATTCATAGCAAAGCTTTCAGAGTCTTTAACAAATATTTAATGCAAGTTGAAGAGTCTATCCATGTACAGTTTGACGAATATTCTCCAAAAGAGAAGAGAAAGGTCGTTTCTGATGATGTTGCAGGTGCTTTGGAAGAAGCATACTCAAAAGACATGGGTAATGAAAAAGGAGCTAATGAT
>NC_032025.1:8976972-8978065 GCF_001865875.1 Lupinus angustifolius | reverse complement strand
TGACTTGGGTTATCTTTTTGATAATGTCAAAAGGGGGAGAAAGGTTGTTTGTTGCGTTACATACATTTTGCAAGTTGTATAAAGCACTTTGCAAGTTGTTTCTATTCAGCTTCCATACACACTTTTGCTTATGAAACATAGAAGCAATGCGCATTTGAAAGTGTGCATGTCAAGAGGAACACTTTGGAAAGCTCTCTTTATATGTCATGGTTTTGATGAGGACAACTTGTGCTAATAAGAGCTTGAAGATCATCAATAAATCAACATGCTTAAGTCTTTTGATTGGTACTAGGCTTAGACTAGAAACTAGTTTAAGTTGAGTCTAAGGCTTAGGTCACCTAATACATGTCTCATATGCATAAATCTTTTAAATCATTTCATCTTTGAGATATGTCATTCATAATATGTTCATGCATCACATAAATACATGTATATGTGCATTCTAGGCATAAACTAAGTGTTAAACATGTATGAATTAAGTGCATAACGTATTTGAGTTTTTGTATTTAAAATTACACATGAAAATATGCTGTTAATCGATTAAGGCATACGTTAATCGATTAACCTAACTGTTTGAAAAGTTGTTGAAACTGAAAAGCTTGGAAAACAGAATCAGTTACGTTTTTGAACAACGTTAATCGATTAACCAAGGCTTTAATCGATTAACTGGGCTTCAGAACTGATTCTTTATAAACTGCATTTTCAGAATTGATCTCAAAGTTGCATGTTGCATTTATTAGATAGTCAGTGCATTTTTCGTGATATTTGTTGCATCTAGTTGTTAGTGCATTTGTGAGTTTAGAAAGGAGAGAATTCTATGCTTTAGGATTGAGTGGCATTTCATGATATATTTCTCATCATTCATCTCACATGTTCATGCATATTATTGATGCTTTTTGTGAAGTTTTTACATTCTGTAACTTCTGTTTTGAAACTAATAGTTTGTCATATTGCATGAGTTTGTATTAGGTGTTTAGAGTCAAGCCTTAATTGTCATATATGACCTTTATAATTGCTTAAGTTTACTCTAGAATTTTGTTGTGAAAAATTGTTGTAACATTGGAAGTCTCGAGGTGTCGTATCACCTAAGAGA
>NC_032025.1:8973221-8976872 GCF_001865875.1 Lupinus angustifolius | reverse complement strand
TATAGTAGAATTAATTGCTATATTCTGTATATTTGCTATACTGTTAATACTATGATAATACTCTAAGCTATGTGTGTTAATTTCATTATCGGTTAATTGTCGTGCAAGTAATCGAATCTGCCTAAGCTTACTGTTTCTGTTTTAATCGATTAAATCAAATCCGTTAATCGATTATCCATATTATTTTAATCGATTAAATATGGGTGATTCAACATTAAGTGTTGAGTTTCGAAAAGCGGATATTCTAACCGCTACACCTATTCAACCCCCCTTCTAGGTGTATTGTAACCACTGATACCTAACATTCTTTACCACTCTTGTCATGAATTTCTAAATCAAATTCCTGCAAAAGCAACACCCATCTAATTAATCGTGGCTTGGAATCGAGTTTCTTTTGAAGATATTTGATTGCGGCATGATCAGTATAAACAATTGTTTTTCCCCCTATCAAATAGCTTCTAAATTTTTCTAATGCAAACATTATTGCTAGTAGTTCTTTTTCAGTTGTAGCATAATTGATTTGTGCTTCATTTAGAACTTTGCTAGCATAATGAATTGCATGAAAAACCTGTTCCCTACTCTATCCTAGAACTGCCCCAGCTGCATAATCACTTGCATCACACATCAGTTCAAATGGGGATTTCCAGTTTGGTGCAGTAATGATAGGAGCAATTACCAAGCATAATTTTAATTGTTTGAATGCTTCTAAACAAGAATTATCAAATTAAAAGACAGAATCTTTTAAGAGTAATATGCACAAGGGCTTAGCTATTTTGGAGAAGTCCTTGATAAATCTACGATAAAGCATGTCCGAGAAAGCTTCTGATTCCTTTAACATTTGTTGGAGGAGGTAGCTTTCAATCACTTCTATTTTAGCTTTATCAACTTCTAATCCTTTAGCTGAAATTTTGTGCCGAAGTACAACTCCTTCAGTGACCATGAAATGACATTTTTCCCAATTCAGAACCAAATTAGTCTGCTCGCATCTTGCCAAAACTGTCTCCAAATTTGTCAAGCAAGCTTCAAAAGAGTCTTCGAATACAGAAAAATCATCCATGAAGACCTCGATGCATTTCTCCACCAAATCAGCGAAGATAGCCAGATGCATCTTTGAAAAGTTGCATGAGCATTACATAGTCCAAATGACATTTTTCTGTATGCATAAACACCAAATGGACATGGAAATGTTGTTTTTTCTTGGTCCAATGGATCCACCGCAATTTGATTGTATCCGGAATACCCATTTAGGAAACAGTAGAAGGCTTTTCCGGCTAATCTTTCCAACATTTGATCCATGAAGGGTAGAGGAAAATGGTCTGTTAAGTTTGCGGTAATCAATGCAAACTCTCCAACCAGTAATAGCTCTGGTCGGAATGAGTTTATTGTTTTCATTTCGGATTACCGTTATCCCTCCTTTTTTCAGCACCATTTGGATTGGACTTACCCATTTGCTATCTGAAATGGGGTAAATCATGTCAGCCTCTAACATTTTTACAATCACTTTCCTTACTACTTCCTTCATTGTCGGATTAAGTCTTCTTTGTGGTTGAGCAGATGGTTTGTAATCATCTTCCATCATGATTTCATGCATGGAATATGATGAACTGATGCCTTTGAGATCTTTTAAGGTCCATCTCAGTGCTGCTTGATGCTTTTTCAAGACTTGTATAAGTTTTTCTTCTTCCAATTTGGACAGCTCACTATTAATGATAACTGGATTGTTGGCTTCCCCATTTAAGAAAACATATTTCAAATGGGACGGTAATTCCTTCAGCTCCAATTATGATTCTTTTTCGGCTGGTCCATTTGGACTTTGGTGGAGAAATAATTCATCAGAAAAATGTCTGATGATTTCTTCCTCCACTCTATTTTCTCGCATCTCTGAGGATTTGTTAGGTTGAGGGTGCTCTGCACAAATTTCTTCAATAACATCTAGTTGCAGACATTGCCCTTTATCCTTCAGATGATGCATCACATGGAAAATGTCAAATTCAATTTCGTCGTTCACGACTCAGACAAGTAATTTGCCATTTTCCATGTCAATTCCCATTTTTGCTGTCCTCATAAAGGGTCTCCCTAGAATGAGTGGGATTTCCGTATCTTCAGTTATGTCAATGACAGCAAAATCAACCAGGATTAAGAATTTGTCCACTTTGACCAGAACGTCTTCTGTAACTCCTTCAGGATATTTTATGGATCTATCGGCTAGTTGCAAGGACATCCTTGTAGGTTTTAATTGAATTCCTCCAATTTTTTTCATCATGGACAGTGGCATCAAGCTTACGCTGGCTCCAAGATCAACAAGAGCTTTGCCTACAGACACATTTCCAATAGTAACTAGAATGGTCACACTGCCTGGATCTTTAGATTTGTGAGGAATGTTTGCTTGAACAACAACACTACAAGTGGCATTGAGTGAAACAACTTCTTTTTCTTGATAATTCCGCTTTTTGGAGAGCAGTTCTTTCATGAACTTGGAGTAAATTGGCATTTTCTCCAGGGCCTCAACAAAAGGGATGTTGATTTGCAGAGTTTTGAATATTTCCATGAATCTTGCGAACTGTTCTTCGTTTTTGGCTTTTAACGGAGCTATCAGGTAGGGTATTTTTTTCTGTACTAGTGAGTTTGGCTTTTCTTCTTTTCTTACCTCACAAGTCTCCTTTTCTTTTTCTTCTTTTTTATTTTATTTTTCTTCTTTTTTATTTTTTTCATCTAATCTTTCTTTTTGCTTTTCAACTCCACCAACTACCTTTCCACTTCGAGTTGTAACACTTTCACAAAATTCTGACTTGACCAGGTAAGTTTTTGTCAAGCTGTTGATTTGTTCTTCTATTTTTGTCAGAGCATCACTGGTGTTCTGTTGATGGTTGATAGTGGTTTGCATGAATTGGTCGAGAATTTTCTCCAATTCGTCATGATAAGTGGGAGTTGGTTGGAAGGCATAAACATTTTGATTGTTTGCACAATTATTGCACCAAAGAACTTGCTCTGTTGGTTTGCTTTATTTGTTCAGGAAGATCTTGAATTTTTTGATGGACCATATTGAGCTTGGATTGAAATTCTCTGATGAATTGCTCAACTTCTTGTTGCAGATCAACATGTTGATCCATGTCTGAAAATTTGAGATCAAAACTAATCGTTTTGTCTATTTCTAAAAGAAAGGAGAATAGTATGTAAAGAAATCATAATGTACATCTTTGTATAAATTAAAATAATTTGTACAAAAGCAAGAATAATTTTATGCACAATTATTTGATTAATGACATATAAATATGAAATGTTCTATTGTTAAAGCAATTCCCCGACAACGACACCAATTTGTTGAAAGACTTATTTTTGAGAGAGGAGTTGTTTCCCCTCCCAACAGATCGTTCCTTAGCAAGGTGCTAATTTTTGGAAAGCTTAAATTCCCTCTCATTTTCTCGTCGTGTTCTTTTTATTTGATTAATAAGAGAACTCGGTTTTATTCTTTGTTCGCCATCTCGGCTAAGTTGAAATAAATTCCGACGCTGGTATAATGGTTTCAAGAATATTCCAGTTACAACTTACTTCTTAATAATCATGTGAATGAGTTATTCCTTCTTTACCCCATCTCGGCTTTGTTAGAATAAATTCTTGTTAGGTATCAGTGGTTACAATACACCTAGAAGG
>NC_032025.1:8969314-8973121 GCF_001865875.1 Lupinus angustifolius | reverse complement strand
TTAAGTGTTTGAGACAAGTAATTTTATTGACTTGAAATCATTTTCTAGGTGATCAATCTAAAAACAGCATTAAGTACTTCTCAAACAAATAAACTTAACCAAAGTACCAACTTGAATGATTAAAATTCAAACTTTTGGAATATAAGAAGAAGTAGAAATTACATGACTTTATTCAAAAGAAAATGTTAGGATCATGAACTATCCATCCAAGGATTGGATGCTTTTGAGTTCCAAGTGAGAGTACAAAATTGATTTTTGCATCTCATTTGCCTTCTCCTTTTTTCCTCTTGAATTTTAAACTATAATTACAACTTACTTGAAAATAAAGCTCTAAAATACTAAGAAATGAAGAGAGAACTTCAGAAAGGATTTCTAGTGAGAGACTTGTTAATTTCAAGTGTTGTTGGCCTCTTTTGCTCGAATGAATTGGTCCCTATTTATAGAATTTCTTTTTGGATCGTTGAGTTGCTTGGCTGGACTACTAAGCAGCTGACCAAACCCTTCAGCATGGGTTTGGTCCCTTGATCAAGTAGCTTAGTCACCTCCTTGTGCTTGACTCATCAAAGCTAGTTGTGGGCTATGAAACTAACTATTGTGAGCTACTTCTGAAAAGCCTATGGCGAGCTACTTGAGGTGAGGTCATGGGTGACTTCATGTTTTGCTTGATGGTTAAGTCAAGTCTGGGTGCACACCGCTCAACGCACCTGTTTCACCGCTAAGCTGCTTGTTCACTAGCTTTGACCATGCTGACTGGAACGTGGCCTGGTGCTTGCTGATCTGGTCAGGAGTTTGGTTCTTCGCTAAGCTGCTTGTTTAGCAGCTTAGGCATGTGCCAAGCTTGTGTCTGACCGTGTCAATTGGAGGTCTGACCGTGCCAGGACTAGACTGGTTCTAGGCTGAGTGGTCAAGCAGGTCCACTCAGCTGCTTGCTTGAGCAGCTTGATCCAGGTCAAGCTGGTGTCCAGGTCAGGCTGGTGTCCAGGTCAGCTCAGGGGGGCTTGGTCCATGCTTAGCTTCCTGGTTGAGCACCTTAATTTTCTTGACTTTTTTGCTTTTTGATCATGAGTCTTTTTTCTCTTCTTTTCTGCATGTTAAATCCTACAAAACACATAAAAATAAATACACATAAAAATATACAAGATTGTGATATTTTATACAAAAAATATTGTTTTAAGTTGGTTTTTCTCAATTATGCTTAAGATAAGTGCCATAAAAGTGTATGAAATTTAGGTATGTTTAGCACTTATCAAGCACCTCTATTTATAGGCAGAGGCCTTCAACAACCATGTTTGACCCAATGGCCTAGGAGCATGATTTCGTCCGAAACGACCACAAGATCTTATGGTCATGAGGAGTCTAATGGTCACATAAGCAAATTCTCTTCCACCTTGACCAGATCCTCCTAACTTCCATCACCCTCCAACCATGCACTGATTCAGTCACACGCGTACGTTGACTTGGTCAACCACACTTCCAAAAAATAAAAAAATAATTTAAATAATTTATTGGGCCTAAACTCGATTCAGCTGGATGGTGAGGGAGGAGTAGGAGGTGGTGGTGTGCATGTGCATTTGTGGGAGAGTTTTATTGGTGTGAGTCTTCACTCACCACAAAACTCATTGTACCCTTAGACAACACTTAAAGCTTATAAAGTCCTTCAAAGTCCTTCCTCCATCCTATGTGAGACTTGATTGTGTTTTCATTTTACACCCAAAAGTCCGTATTAATGGTGCACTAATGAGGCATTAATTTTTTAAAGTTCGAACAATCACCTATTTGGAATTAAAAAATATATTTTTTGGAATTTATGTGGCCTTTATATGATAGCTCGTAAACAAATGTGTCATGTGACTTGAACCAATGCATAGTGAGTAAGACCCAAATTTTACTAAATTGACTATTAGTCTTTAACTATATCCCTGACATCATGCCACACACAACGTTTTCAAAGGTGTACTCTTTAAAGCCCATGCGTTAAAGGTCATGCACGTCTATCCTATAGTGAATGCTCTAGAAATTTATGCCCCTAAATTTTATAGGAAGCGGTCCTCACTTCCACATTAACATAGGTGAGTCTATAAAGAGTACTCATGTAGTCTAGGTACTCCATTCCGATTAGAGTGTAGATCTCATTAAGAGTTTAACTCATCCTTTCATTCTCATATCACTTAACAACTTGTTATTACACATTGAACCTATTTCTTGGAATATCTAGTCAGTTAGTTTGGGTTACCGTCATGAGTGATCTTTGTTATAAGGGCAATAATCTCATACTCTTATAAGTATTATGAACTTTCTCTCTAGCTAATCCATTCGTCAAATGATATACTAAGTTATTACCATTGTGTATATGATCTACCCTAATAGCTCACATTGAGAGTGTTGGGTCCCAAAGGGCTCTGCAATTCACCTAGAGGGGTTGAATATGTGGTACAGTACACAATTACCATTGTTAGACTAATAAAATGATTATACAATTTTCTTTACTATTTAATCGACCAACTAGTGATTTAATCAATTAATTACTTCTGCATATAATCGATTATCTTAAGAACCAAATTGATTACTCAGTTCTTATTCTTTGAAAAACAATTTTCTTTAGTCTCTAAGATTACCAAGATTCAACTAAACTTGTATGCACTCTTACAGATGATAACATACATTTAATGCACATAACAAAAGTATGCGAATAACACAAAATGATATGATTGTCAAGTTAAGTAAATCAAAAAATACGAAAACGTAAAGATTTAAGGGTTAAGTAAATCAAAATGATATGAATGTCAAGTTAAGTAAATCAAAATGATACGAAAACTTGTATGCACTCTCACACTAGTTTGACGTCCAACCCGTTTCTTTAGGATTCTCAACACCTACTTATGGTATAGCCCCAACTGCTTATCACTTCCAACCAATGCCTTTGTAAAGTGTGAAGACTCAACCTAACCACAACTAGGATTTTCCCAAACCAATTCTCTATTAATGATGATACTAACACACCACGAGAATGTGTTTATGCCAATATTTATACAAAACAAGTTGTTACACCTAGATGTGTTGAATATACGCCCTTCTAGAATCTAAGAACCTTTCTACAAGTCTCACAAACTCAGAGTACAGAAATTTGAGATGCAAGGTTTCTTTGCACAAGATTTGACAATAGAATTCTTGAAAACCTTTTTCTAAAGTTTCATCAAGATTCTTTTTCTCCTCTTTCTCTCTTTTTCAAAAATACTTAGGAAAATATCTCTTTGGATATGAAAGTATATGAGCAATGTGATTTTTCAAAATATGTGTGATCAATGTAAAAGTTCTTATGCAAAATGGAAAAAAGGTGGGTGAATATATAGTTCTGTTTTTGATGCAGTTAATTGATTATCACTCTACTTAGTCGATTAACGATTGTTTAAAAATCAAGATTTCAGAAAGTGTAACTATCATTAATATATTAATCTCATACTTAATCAATTAACTATTTCCCAATTTTTCATAGCTTAATTGATTAAAATAAACCTTAATCAATTAAAAGGTTTTCAGAAAAAGATATTTCAAAGTGATAAGAACCTCCTACATGATTTGTAAAAATATGATTCATGATTTTGAGTGATGTATGATTTAAAACTCTTTCAATGCATCAAAATTATATGATCGTGTATTTATGCATGCACATATAAATAATGTATATATACATGTAAGTTTCATTTTAGTTAGGATCAATTCCAGGTTGTGAGATTTCTATTAAGGTTCACCTAGCCTAAACTCTACCCAATCAAACATCTTATTGTAAGTATCAGAGTGCAACTAAGA
>NC_032025.1:8966436-8969214 GCF_001865875.1 Lupinus angustifolius | reverse complement strand
TAATCGGTTACTCACTTTGAGTAATCGGTTACTCAGCTTTCAAAAATCAGTTTTTCAATTGGATAACTCTTTTCTCACACATGTAACCTGTTACTCAATGAAGTAACCTGTTACACACTATTTTTGAAAAATGTTTTAAGTCTTTTTAAAAGTATCTCACATTTTCTAAAAAATAGTTTGAACAATTATACTTGTATATACTTAAGAGTTTAGGATAGAAGTACTTACAAAGACTTAATCTAATATCTTGAAGCTTTATCTTCATTTGTCTTCATAAGTCATCTTCATTTTCTTCTTTTTGGTGATGGTGGTGTCTTCATCAAAACCGTGCCAAGGTCAGGAGCAAGATCTTCTGCACACTTATGACCTAAGAAAATAGAAAAACACTTAGCCTCTAGATCTTCTTGAATGTTTGAGCTTGAGTGAACTTGAGTCTTGACGTTTGACTTGTTGTTTGTTGATTTATCCAAGTCTTCAACTTTGATATTTGATTACAACTTTATCTACTATCTTTGTTGTCAACCTTTGTCTTCATCTTTATTTATAAACTTTGTTGTCAATCTTTGTCTTCATCTTTATTTACAAACTTTGTCGTCAATTTTTGTCTTCATTAAATTCCAAGTAATGCATGCTTGCATATACAGTCTGCTTATTGATATATGCTTGCATATACAGAGAGTAACTCTCTAACAATGTTGTGCTTATGGCGCATTTATCGTTTCTTACCGTTATAAAAAATGATTATCAATCTTTCCAATAGCCAAAATACTATCACAATGGATCAACACAGTTGGTATTGACTTTTCCCATATGGGAATCTCTACAAGAAAGCAAGCAAGCAAGCAAGCATGCATGCTTCTTACCAAACTTGTTTCTTCACTAATTATTACTAGTGTTATCATCTCAACTTCCATAGCTGATTAAGCCAAAGTAGCCTATTTCTTTGACTTTCAATAAATAGCCCCACCAACTATGTTAAATATATAGCCACTGATTGCTTTATAATCATCTAAAAGAGTGTTCCAATCAACATCGTTGAATCCTTCTAGGACAGCTGGAAACCTTCGGTAATGTAATCCAAGGTTCATTGTTTTCTTAACGTACTTCATGATCCTTTCTATAGCATGACAATTTTCTATACTAGGTCTAATGGTAAACCTGTATAATAATCTCATAACATAGGCAATGTCATGTCTAGTGCAATTAGTAGTATACTGAAGGCTGCCAATGATACTAGCATACTCATTTTGTCTTACACTTTCACCAGTGTTCCTAAATAGTTTTACACTTGAATCATATGGTGTGCTACCAGCTTTACAATCAAAATATTTATATTTCTGTAAGATCTTCTCTACATGGTGAGTTTGATCCAAATAAATTCCTTGTTTTGGCCTAGTCATATTTATACCATTGATTATATTTGTCTCTCTAAGGTCTTTCACATCAAAGTTGTTATACAACAATAATTTTACATTATTCACAACATAAATGTTTGAACCAAATATGAGTAGATTGTCTACATAGAGACATATGATAGTGCATATGTCATTTTCTGATTTGTAGTAAATGCATTTGTCACTTTCATTCACCTTAAACCCATTCGGGACATTTAGATTGTTAAACTTTTCATGTCATTATTTAGGTGCTTGTACATCGACTTATGTAACTTGAAGACCTTATTTTCTTGCCCATGAATTACAAAATCTTCAGGTTGTTCCATATAGATTTCTTTTTCCAAATCACCATTTAAAAAAGAGTCTTAATATCCATGTGATGTACTAGTAAATCATGTGTTGTAGTGAGTGATATTAGTACTGTAATGGATGTTATTCTAGTCATGGGTGAAAATGTATTGAAAAAATCTACATTTTTCCATTACCTAACACCCTCGGCTACAAGGAAAGCCTTTTATTTATCCATTGTACCATTGAGTTTTAGTTTATTTTTCAATATCCACTTACAAACATTAAGTTTACAACTAAGAGGCAAGTCAGCTAAATTCCAGGTCTTGTTAGACTCTAGAGAATACATCTCATCATTTATGGCTTCTTGCCACAAATCAACATCCAAAGAAGTCAATGATTCTTTGGAGATTGGATGGATCCTCTTCTAATGTATAGACCATATAATGAGGTCCATACTCTTTTGTAGATCTTGTTCTCTTACTTCTTATAGGTTCAATTTTCAACCCTTCATTTTTGTCATTATCCCTAATCACAAGTATGTGACTAGTTGATGTTTTCCCAATGAACACACATTCATAAAATCTACTTGTGATTTTAACTCTTTTGGGGTCTGGGATCTGGACATAGTCACACAACCTGAAGTTCTCAAATAAGAAAAATTTGGTTGTCTATTCTTCAAATTTTCATATGGGGAAATTTTGATTTTAGTCTTGGAGACTCTATTTAGCATATAACAAACAGTTAATAAAATTTCACCCCACCAAGAAAGTATTGCACCAGAACTTAACATAACGACTATAACTAATTCAGTTAAAATTCTATTCTTTCTTTCAACTTTACCATTCATTTCAGGTGAATAAGGTACAATTATTTCATTAATAATAACATTTACTTTATAAAATGCATTGAAGATGCTTGAATCATATTCAACGTCTCTATCGCTTATGAGTTTCTTTATTTTCTTATAGAGTTGATTTTCAATTTCACTCATATATAAATTAAAACATGTCAAATGTATAAGGGTGGGAATGAGAATATGTTTTCTTGTATATTGATGAACGAGAGTAGTTATATATATATATATATATATATA
>NC_032025.1:8958799-8966336 GCF_001865875.1 Lupinus angustifolius | reverse complement strand
TATATATATATATATATATATATATATATATATAAATAAGTTTAGTGATGGACATGTTAACATTTTGTAGCATAAGATTTGGACAAAAAATTTATTAATGTTATGTTGAAATGAGTGCGAGTGCTAATAATATTTTGGTAAGTTGCTATTTTGATAATAAAAAATTTATTATTTTTTCTTTCATATTTTATTTTACATCTCAAGTGTTTATTGTTATCTTATCAGATTGAAGAGTGTACAACACCACCTAAGAACCTTAATCCCGAAAAATTTCAATCCAAATCTTCCATAATCTTGGGAGTGGTTATAGTTTTATACCAAATCTAATCGCACTTTGTTTTCTTTTGCTAATTGGTGTGTAGATCCTTGGTTGTGTATTTTAGGTTCTGTGTAGTGTTGCTCTTGTTTCTTTGTTTTTCTTGGGTTAACATCCTTTGTGCTTTTAATCCAATTATCTTGCTTATAAAAAAAAGTTATTTTTATTTTTTGTCCATCCATGAACAACGATAGATGAAAAACGAGTGATTTGAGTTGATTTCATTTTTTGTTCATCCATAAGGAACAATGGATGAACATAGAGTGATTTGAAATGATTATGGAAGACCAAATATTGGATTGAATTATTTTAGAGATTAGGAGTTTTAGATGATGTTGATGCACTCTCTGGGTTCTTAGCAAACCCCAACACACATATATATTGTCTCTAGTTTATGGATGATACATGTTGTTTACACTAAAAATTGTGGTATATGGAATATGTTGGTACAAATCAAATTTATGAGTTTATTTAGGAATAATGTCTAGTAAAGTCATGCACAAATGTAAAGGGATTTAATTTCTATGGTGTATATGAGACACTATTGATAGATTTAGAAGAATACTTACATTCCACACATGGTGATACAAACAATGGAGAGCCAAAAGTCTACACGGACCATCTACGTACATACTCCTCATTAGAGTCATAAACCTTTATTGTATGTAAGGATTATAATATGGGTTTGGCCCGACAGGCCAACTCGTTTGAATTGGTATTTTTTGTAGGCTAGACTTGGGATTTGATCCCTTTTAGCAATAAGAGGCGGGTCAGACCAACCCATATTTTAGCAGGCTAAATGTGTATCAGATAGGGCCGAGCTAACCTGTATTATTGTGAACTTAATAGTTAGAAACTTTATTGTGAACTTATCTGTCCTCTATGATATAAAAATAAATAAAAGAATATGCCTTTTAATTTTTAGCTCCAAAATCTTTTGTCCCGTGATTACTAATTTCCAAAGCTCATCCCTATGCATTTGGCATTTGTGACTAACTTTGACTAGTACTCAAAATTTACGCTATAATTTTGTGAAACACTTTACTCAAAATAACGAAAGATGATATTATAAAAAAAAATTGGATGTACAGTAACTGTATAAATATTATTGAGAATTGATTGTTTCTTTTGGAATCACTAAGAGTATCCTTTTACTATTTTTGGGTTAGGAACTAATCTTTTTTTGGAGTATGACTGTTTGCTCCTTTCTCGCTATCAGAAATCGAACTATTGACATTTTAGTCATCCTAAGTAAGGGTGGAAACAGGCCAGGTCAGGCCAAACTTTGCCTTAAACAGGTCGAGCCTGTATAGCATATAGGAGCATGGGTCTGACCTGTTAAACAGGCCAGGTCAGACCAAACTTTGCCTTAAACAGGTCGAGTCTGTATAGCATATAGGAGCATGGGCCTGCCCTGTTAGCTTGTTTATTTTTTTTTTCAAAGCCTAGGCCTGACCCGTTTAAAAGTCTGGTCTGACATGTTAGCCTGTTTAAAGACCTATTATACTATATTATATTGAAATAAGTAATCATATCTATATTTAAATAACTAATATGCATACTTTTAAATAGATTTTTATAACCCTAACAATTAAATTATATTTTTGTATACATTTTTATATTAAAATTACATATATAATAACATTACTTATATATTAAAATTATAAAATACGAACATTATTACATAATCGGCCTGTTAGGCTTAATAGGCCATTTGGATAGCCTAAAGCCTAACCTGTTAAACTAAATATGCTTTTCAAAAAGTCTGAGTTTGACCTGTTTATGAAAAAAGTTTGGTCTGGCCTAGCCTGTTATAGGCCAGGTAATAGGCCCCTGGTAGGCGGTCTGACCTGTTTCCACTCCTAATCATCATATATGTCTTATTTCATTTTCTAAAGCTCTATCTTTCTTAAAGATGTTCATCAAGAAAATCATATCTGATAGGCATCATATCAACAACTTCCTCAATCCTGCTCAAGTGATCAACCACCAAATTTTGTGCTCAACTCCTATCACGCATCTCCAAATCAGTCTCTTGGAGCAAGAATATCCAACTAATCAACCTTGGCTTGGAATAAGCATTCTTCAACAGGAACTTCAAAGTTGCATGGTCAGTCAAAATAACAATTCTTGAACCAAGCAAATAAAATCTAAATTTATCCAAAGCAAATACAATAACTAAAAGTTATTTTTCAATGGTGGTGTAATTTTCTTGTGCAACATCTAAGGTCCTAGAAGCATAGTAAATTACCCTAGGCATTTTGTCAACTTTTTGAGCAAAGACAACCCCCAATGCATAATTAGACGTATTACACATTATCTCAAAAAAGACTATCCAATCAGGTGCCAAGATGATAGGAATGGTGGTCAAGGCTCTCTTGAGGCGATCAAATGCCTCCATACATCTCTCATTAAAATCAAATACCACCTCCTTTTATAACAAGTTGGATAGTGGAAAGGCCTTCTTGCTAAAATCATGAATGAACGTGTGATAGAAACCTGCATGACCAAGAAAAGAAAGAACCTCTCGCACGCAAGAGGGATAAGACAATTGTGGAATAACATCTATCTTAGTAGGATCTATCCCAATGCCTCTTTTAGAGATCACATGCCTTAAAACTATGTCCTGCTTTACCATGAAATGACACTTCTCAAAATTTAGAACAAAGTTAGTTTCAATGCATTTATGCAAAACTCTATCCAAACATGCATCAAATGAAGAACCATAAACAGTAAAATCATCCATAAACACCTCTATGCAACTCTCTAAAAAGTCACTAAAAATGCTCACCATACACTGCTAGAATATACTAGGGGCATTGCATAGGCCAAAGTGCCAAATGGCTAGGTGAATATAGTCTTCCCATGATCCTCAGGAGCAATATGAATCTGAAAGTACCCATAAAAATCATCAAGAAAATAGTAGTGAGATTTACCAAATAAACGCTCTAGCATCTTATCAGTAAATGGTAAAAGAAAGTGATTTTGTCTTGTTGCTTGATTGAGCCTCCTATAATCAATGTAGACTCTCCTACTACTCTACACTCTAGCAGGAATCAGCTCATCCCTCTCATTTTGCACCACTGTAATTCTTGTCTTCTTTAGAACGACCTAAATTGGGCTCACCCAATGACTATCAGAAATGGGATATATAATCCTAGCTTGCAGAAGCTTGGTAACCTCTTTCTTCACAACATCAAGGATAACTAGATTGAGTCTCCTTTGTGGTTGCCTCACTGGTTTAGTTCCATCCTCCAAGAGTATCTAGTGCATGCACATGGATGGGCTAATACCATAAATGTTAGCTAAGGTCCAACCAATGCCTTTCTTGTGCTCCTTTAGCACTTGTAGCAACTTCTCCTCTTGAGTAACATAAATGGAGGTGGAAACAATGATAGAGAGCTTCTCATCATTCTCTAAGTAAGCATACTTGAGGTTATCAAGTAAAGGTTTAAGCTCCAATAGAGGTGCCTGCAAAACAAATGGAACCAAACTAGCAGACATAGATTCTGTAGCCTGCACCTGAACAAGTAAATCAGACTACTGAATGATTTCTGTAGCAATTGAATTAGTGTAATTTGACTCTATAGCAATTGGACCGACAAAAATATGCAGAAACTCATCAACGCAAGAATTACACATTTCAGAATCAGTGCATGTATGATAAGTGTATGAGTCTATCAATGACATAAAATCAAAATCATTAAGAAAATATGAGATATGCTCATCAAGTAAATCAATATGAAACATAGAATTGTCCTCAGATGGATGCTTCATAGCATCAAAAATAATAAACCGGACCATAATACCACCAAATTCCATATAATGTGTTTCAGTATGGACATCTATCTTGGTTCGGGTTGTTCTTAAAAATGGTCTCCCCAAAATAATAGGAACTGTGTTGTGGGAGGATCTCTCTTCCAAATAAAGAATGTAAAAATAAGCAGGAAAAATAATTTAACCAACCCACACCAAGACATCCTCTATCAAACCAACAAGTAGGCAGTACTCATTTTGATAATTGAATCACTACCTTGGTAGGTTGCATAGGTCCAAGTGAAAGAGACATAAAAATAGATATATGCATAACATTAATTGAAGCTCCTAGATCTAGCATGACATTATCAAATTTGTTATTACCTATGATGCAAGGTACAGTAAACGTACCTAGATCCTTACACTTTATAGGAATGTGAGGAAAAGGTTTACCTATAAGTGCAGAAACATTTCTGGTCATGCAGATCCTCTAATTACCTTTTAGCCTCCTTTTGTGAGTGCAGAACTCCATTAGAAATTTTGCATATCTTGGAATTTGCTTGATGGCATCAAGTAAAGGTATGTTCACCTCTACCTTCTGAATGTGTCCAAGATCTCCTTGTCTACCTCTTCCATCTTCTTACTTGGAATGGCTCTTAGTGGAAATGGAAGAGGAATGGAAAATGGTTGTTATGCACCACTTGAAGAAGGTTCACTAGTATGATTTTTTAGCTAGTGCTCTTAGTCTCTTGTAAAACTGGTTGCTTCCTTTTTGATGCAGCTAGATCATCTTCAATATGTTTTCCTGATCTTAGAGTGATGGCACTCACATTCTTCGAGTTGACCATAGTCTAGGAAGGTAACTTGTCAGAATTTCGAGCCTGCATTGTGTTTAATGAAGATGCCATCTGTCCCATTTGGGTGGTTAAATTCTGAATGTAGGACTCGTATCTATGAATTGAAGATCTAGTCTCTTACTGGAATTTCATATTCTGTATTGTCATCTACCTCATTAATTCTTCCAATGAAGGCTCACAAGGTGTAGGTGGAGGAGCAAGATTACGAATCACTTGTTGTTACCTCTGTTGTTGGGTTGGAGAAAGCACATATGGTCTATTTTGTCTAGTATAGTTCTGAAATGGTAGTCCTGGAGGAGGTTGTGAAGGATCAAACCACCTAAGATTTGGACGATTCCTCAAACTAGGGTTGTATCTGTTTGAGTCATAATTTTGCTGCTGTTATTGAGGTCTATTGTTGGAAATATTTACAACAAAGGCTTCAGGGTGGTCACCAGTTTTGGGATCCACTAGAGAATGGCAAACATCGACATAATGATTGTGCCACAAACGTGTGCAAGTGGAGGTTTCCGCTGATTCATGGCTAATTGAGTGTGCACGGTGGCAAGGGAATCAATTTTTTCTTACGCTTGTCTGGCCTTACTGAATTCGTGCCAACATCATGGACATCTCTAACCACTATAGCATCACTACTCCTTGCACGGAACTGTTGAGAGTTAGAAGACATCTTATCAATCAAACCTCTGGCCTCAAAAGGGGTCAAATCTCCAAGGGCATCACCACGAATAGAATCAATGATACTCATCTCCATGTTGTTTAGGCCCTCATAGAAATATTGAAGGAGTTGCTCATAGATCTAGTGATTTGGCCAACTTGCTCATAACCTATTGAATCTCTCACATTACTCATATAGACCTTCTACATGTAGTTACCAAATTCCTGAAATACATTTTTTTGATTGTAGTTGTCCTAGAGGCATGAAAGAATTTTTCAAGCAAAATTCTCTTCAAGTCATCCCAGCTTGTAATGGACCCAAGGGCCAAGTAATACGTCCAATCTTTTGTAGGGCCATAAAGAGAATATGGGAAGACCTTCAAACAAATGTGATCTTCTTGGATATCATGAAGTTTTAGGGTGGAACATACAATTTGGAACTCCTTGAGATTCTTATGAGGATATTCACCTGCAAGTCCATGAAACTTATGCAACAAATGTATTAGTCCAATTTTGAGCACATACGACACATTCTCATTGGGATACTGGATGCACAAGCTTTCATAGGTGAAATCAAGCGTAGCTAGCTCCCTTAATGTCCTCTCACGTAGAACTAAAGGTGTATCAACCATATCAGAATGCACAAAATCAGAGTACGCAACATAAGGCAAAGAAACAGAATTAGAGGCTTAATCACTATCAACTAGATTAATAGTATGAAAAGACTCACTATCTAAATTTAAATTTCTAATTTGCATAACTAACCTATGAAATGTGTTAGGTATCAGTGGTCTAGACACACCTAGAAGGGGGGGTTGAATAGGTGTAGCGGTTCTCAATTACAGCTTCTCGCACCAAAAACTCGGTTCTGGAAAATTGCCCAAGTAATCGATTAACCACTGGGCTTAATCGATTAAAACGTATCAAAGACAAAATTAGAAGACTGGCTTCTTCAACAACAAGTTACCAACAAACATGCAGAGATACAACATATATTTTTATGCACAATTAACAAGGATATGACACAATAGTAGTATGCAAAATATCAGCTTAATACACAAATTAAAACAGCTTGAATTATAAAAGGGATTGAGAGAGAACAACTTGCACAATAGGATTTTTATCCTGGTTCGTTTGCGGGTCCACTTGAAAACTACATCCAGGCCTCCCCTTCTGATCTTGGGAGATTTTCCTCTTCACTATAGAACACAATGTATCGTTACATACACTAATTCAATTACAAGACTCGAACGCTGCTTTCTTGGAACCCAAAGAACTTCGTCACCCTTGGTTTGACCTTTCCTAAAACTGCCTCCCAAGAAAACCTTTCTTACCGCGATTCGGCCCCAGCCTTTATCCCAAGGCCTCCAAGTCTTTGTGAAGAACACCTTACCTAACTACAGCTAGGATTTTCCTAATCCTTGAATTACAATGCTTTGAGTTATGAATGAGTACTTAATACTCAGATTTTATAATAATGAAAACTCAATGATTAACCCACACTCAAGTAACACAAGCCATCATGAATGTATGCGAGTTAATACAAAACATACAATACATCATGAACAATATCAACCAAGCATGTTAATCTCTCTTTCTCGCACATGCATATCTTTTCTGCCTATAATGCAGTAAATCACGTAAAAGATTATGATCTCTAATAGTTTCTAACAATGATATACAATGTTGCACGTTTCTGCAATTTACCAGAATTTATACAAAACGGATTTGGCTCCACAAACCGTTCTTTTCAGATACACAACTAAAACAAAAAGCAGTAAAAACAGAAAACAGACACGTTAATCGATTAAGACTCCACGTTAATCGATTAACCATCATATTTTAATACATGATCAAACGGTAAACTACTTATATGTTATGCTTGAAACCTATACATGTTTTAGCAATTATGTTATGCCTAATATGCACATATAACATGTATGATTAATGCATG
>NC_032025.1:8923328-8958699 GCF_001865875.1 Lupinus angustifolius | reverse complement strand
TAATCGGTTACTCACTTTGAGTAATCGGTTACTCAGCTTTCAAAAATCAGTTTTTCAATTGGATAACTCTTTTCTCACACATGTAACCTGTTACTCAATGAAGTAACCTGTTACACACTATTTTTGAAAAATGTTTTAAGTCTTTTTAAAAGTATCTCACATTTTCTAAAAAATAGTTTGAACAATTATACTTGTATATACTTAAGAGTTTAGGATAGAAGTACTTACAAAGACTTAATCTAATATCTTGAAGCTTTATCTTCATTTGTCTTCATAAGTCATCTTCATTTTCTTCTTTTTGGTGATGGTGGTGTCTTCATCAAAACCGTGCCAAGGTCAGGAGCAAGATCTTCTGCACACTTATGACCTAAGAAAATAGAAAAACACTTAGCCTCTAGATCTTCTTGAATGTTTGAGCTTGAGTGAACTTGAGTCTTGACGTTTGACTTGTTGTTTGTTGATTTATCCAAGTCTTCAACTTTGATATTTGATTACAACTTTATCTACTATCTTTGTTGTCAACCTTTGTCTTCATCTTTATTTATAAACTTTGTTGTCAATCTTTGTCTTCATCTTTATTTACAAACTTTGTCGTCAATTTTTGTCTTCATTAAATTCCAAGTAATGCATGCTTGCATATACAGTCTGCTTATTGATATATGCTTGCATATACAGAGAGTAACTCTCTAACAATGTTGTGCTTATGGCGCATTTATCGTTTCTTACCGTTATAAAAAATGATTATCAATCTTTCCAATAGCCAAAATACTATCACAATGGATCAACACAGTTGGTATTGACTTTTCCCATATGGGAATCTCTACAAGAAAGCAAGCAAGCAAGCAAGCATGCATGCTTCTTACCAAACTTGTTTCTTCACTAATTATTACTAGTGTTATCATCTCAACTTCCATAGCTGATTAAGCCAAAGTAGCCTATTTCTTTGACTTTCAATAAATAGCCCCACCAACTATGTTAAATATATAGCCACTGATTGCTTTATAATCATCTAAAAGAGTGTTCCAATCAACATCGTTGAATCCTTCTAGGACAGCTGGAAACCTTCGGTAATGTAATCCAAGGTTCATTGTTTTCTTAACGTACTTCATGATCCTTTCTATAGCATGACAATTTTCTATACTAGGTCTAATGGTAAACCTGTATAATAATCTCATAACATAGGCAATGTCATGTCTAGTGCAATTAGTAGTATACTGAAGGCTGCCAATGATACTAGCATACTCATTTTGTCTTACACTTTCACCAGTGTTCCTAAATAGTTTTACACTTGAATCATATGGTGTGCTACCAGCTTTACAATCAAAATATTTATATTTCTGTAAGATCTTCTCTACATGGTGAGTTTGATCCAAATAAATTCCTTGTTTTGGCCTAGTCATATTTATACCATTGATTATATTTGTCTCTCTAAGGTCTTTCACATCAAAGTTGTTATACAACAATAATTTTACATTATTCACAACATAAATGTTTGAACCAAATATGAGTAGATTGTCTACATAGAGACATATGATAGTGCATATGTCATTTTCTGATTTGTAGTAAATGCATTTGTCACTTTCATTCACCTTAAACCCATTCGGGACATTTAGATTGTTAAACTTTTCATGTCATTATTTAGGTGCTTGTACATCGACTTATGTAACTTGAAGACCTTATTTTCTTGCCCATGAATTACAAAATCTTCAGGTTGTTCCATATAGATTTCTTTTTCCAAATCACCATTTAAAAAAGAGTCTTAATATCCATGTGATGTACTAGTAAATCATGTGTTGTAGTGAGTGATATTAGTACTGTAATGGATGTTATTCTAGTCATGGGTGAAAATGTATTGAAAAAATCTACATTTTTCCATTACCTAACACCCTCGGCTACAAGGAAAGCCTTTTATTTATCCATTGTACCATTGAGTTTTAGTTTATTTTTCAATATCCACTTACAAACATTAAGTTTACAACTAAGAGGCAAGTCAGCTAAATTCCAGGTCTTGTTAGACTCTAGAGAATACATCTCATCATTTATGGCTTCTTGCCACAAATCAACATCCAAAGAAGTCAATGATTCTTTGGAGATTGGATGGATCCTCTTCTAATGTATAGACCATATAATGAGGTCCATACTCTTTTGTAGATCTTGTTCTCTTACTTCTTATAGGTTCAATTTTCAACCCTTCATTTTTGTCATTATCCCTAATCACAAGTATGTGACTAGTTGATGTTTTCCCAATGAACACACATTCATAAAATCTACTTGTGATTTTAACTCTTTTGGGGTCTGGGATCTGGACATAGTCACACAACCTGAAGTTCTCAAATAAGAAAAATTTGGTTGTCTATTCTTCAAATTTTCATATGGGGAAATTTTGATTTTAGTCTTGGAGACTCTATTTAGCATATAACAAACAGTTAATAAAATTTCACCCCACCAAGAAAGTATTGCACCAGAACTTAACATAACGACTATAACTAATTCAGTTAAAATTCTATTCTTTCTTTCAACTTTACCATTCATTTCAGGTGAATAAGGTACAATTATTTCATTAATAATAACATTTACTTTATAAAATGCATTGAAGATGCTTGAATCATATTCAACGTCTCTATCGCTTATGAGTTTCTTTATTTTCTTATAGAGTTGATTTTCAATTTCACTCATATATAAATTAAAACATGTCAAATGTATAAGGGTGGGAATGAGAATATGTTTTCTTGTATATTGATGAACGAGAGTAGTTATATATATATATATATATATATATATATATATATAGCAATGTTAATACAATAAGAATCAGATCCTAAAATCAAGGGTACACTTTTACAATTGAGGAATCAATTAAGCTAATTAAGTAGCAATAATGGCATACATCTGAGGCATATAACAGTTATCTATTACACCCCCACAAGATGAAGGTACCATCAGAAACCTTCAGCTTGAACGTAAGTTCACGAAAGCGAGTGGTTGGCAGAGGTTTTGTGAGGATATCTGCAAGTTGATCTTTGGTGGATACATGAGAGACTAGTAGTTGTTTAGCTTGAACTTGTTCGCGTATGAAGTGGTAATCTAGTAGGATATGTTTCATGTGAGAGTGGAGGACAAGATTTGAGCATAGATAAGTGGCACCAACATTGTCACAAAGTAGTCTTGGAGGTGCAGACATAGATACATGCAATTCTTTCAGTAGATTTTTAATCCACATGATTTCAGTAGTAGTTGTTGCAACTGTCTGGTATTCTGCTTCATTGGAGGACCTCGTAACAATTCTTTGCTTTTTGGACAACCAAGATATGTGGTTACTTCCAAAGAAAATGACAAAGGCAGAGGTGGAGGTGTAGTCATCAGTGTTGCCTTCCCAATCTGCATCAGTATATGAGAGCAAGTCAAGAGTGTTGGGCCTATGAAGTGTGAGACCAAAATTAATGGTGGATTTGAGATAACGCAGAGTGCGTTTAAGGTGCTGAAGATGCATGATATTAAGTTTATGCATGAATTGAGCTAATTCTTTTACTGCAAATGACAAATCAGGCCGAGTGAGGTTGAGATATTGGAGAGCACCAATAATTATGCGATATGTAGTAGCATTTGTTGCAGATGTACCATCATTAAGGCGATGTGTAGAGGATGAAAATAGAGGTGTGGCAGCAGGCTTCACATCATGCATGTCAAAGCGCTCAAGTATCTCCATGATATACTTGTGTTGCGATAGTAATAGACCAAATGGAGTTGGAATGAGCTCAACACCAAGGAAATAATGTGGAGAACCTAGGTTTTCTAATGGAAAAGTTTGAGCAAGTGCTTGAATAAACCTATTTAAGAACTGTACATGATTACCAGTAAGAAGAAGATCATCCACATATGCTAATAAGTAGGCTTTGACATTGCCTACTGTATAAATAAAGAGTGAGGGATGACTTTGCGTTGTCCGAAATCCTTGAGACATAATGAATTTTTTGAGCGCATCATGCCATGCTCTAGGAGCCTGCCTTAAGCCGTATTTACTTTGTGGAGAAGACACACATGGTTAGGATGTTGGGAATCCTTAAGGCCAGGGGGTTGAGTCATAAATACTTGCTCTTGAAGCGTCCCTTGAAGAAAGGCTTTATTGACATCCAATTGACGCATGGGCCATTTATGAGCAAGAGCAAGAGTGGGAACGATTTTGATAGTTTGAGGTCAAACCACCGGTGCAAATGTTTCTTTGAAGTCAAAACCCGGGCATTGAGTGAACCCTTTTGGAATAAGATGTGCTTTGTAGCGAGCAATGAAACCATCAGGATGCCTTTTGATGCGTAATAGCCACTTGCAACCCACTATGTTTTTGTTTTTAGGTGGAGGTACAAGAGACCATGTACCATTATGCATAAGGGTATCAAATTCATCAGAAACAACTTTTCTCCAATGCTCATGATGCATGGCTTCACGTATATTGGACGGCTCTAGATTCTCCGGGAGAGGGTGATTAGAGGCAGCAAACGCTCGTTTGGGTTTGAAGATGTTGTTTTTGGAGCGAGTCACCATAGGGTGGATGGAAGTGGAAGTATCAGTCCCTGGACATGGGTTAGTTATAGAGGAAGTAGGGGAAATTAAAGGGGGTGAGTGATTGTTACCTGATGAAGATTCAGAAAACAAGAGACCCTCTTCATTGGTCATAGATGATGGTGTTGTAAGTTGAGGTGGTGTGTTTGATACTGGTAGGGTGATGTGGTTTGGTTGAAGGTCAAGAGGTTAGGGGCAATGTGTAGTGTCCGATTGTTGGATTAGTGAAGGGTATAGGAAAATGTGATCATAAAACTTTACATGTCTGGAGGTATAAATTCGCTTTGTAATAGGATCTATAGAGTGGTAGGCATATTGTGAGGTAGCATAGCCAATGAATATGAAGTGGTGAGATCATGGTTGGAGTTTATTGGAGGTGTAAGGGCGCAACCATGGAAAACAGAGACAACCAAATGAGTGAAGGTGAGAAAGGTGAGAGGATAAATTGTGCAGTACTTGAAAAGGAGACTGCATCCGGAGAACCGATGTTGGTAACCTGTTGATTATGTATGTGGCAGTGAGAAAGGCATATATCCAAAATTCTGGAGGTAATTGTGCTACACCAAGAAAAAATTAGAAATGCTAGATTGACATAAAGAGGACACTAACAATAACATTTGAGAAATGTTAGGAACGTGTAACACATTTTGAAGATGAAGATTTTGACAGGGAGCGTGCAAAACAATTTTACCAGTGTGAGTGATAGGTAAGGACGAGCCATCTCCAACTATTAATTGATCAATGCCATGATAGAAACCAGAAAGAGGCAATTGTTCAAGGTCATTTGTGATATGGTGGGTAGCTCCAAAATCCATGATCCAAGAAGGTTCATCACCTAAGCATTGAGCACACACATGATGAGCAGATGGTGTACCAGTTCTGTTGGAGGGATAGCCATGCAGTTTGAACAAACCTTAACAATGTGTCCTTGTTTTTCACAGTATTAAAAAATCACCCTTTTTGAGAAACCAAGGGGAGAGGGGCGGCCAATGAAGGCATGCTGGCCTTTTTTGTAAAATTGGTGAGGACCTTTTTAAGCAACATTGGCAGTGGTAACAAGAGTGTAGTCCTATTGGGGGCATCACGTTGTAGGTAACTTTTATAATTAGTGAGAAGATCATGAAGCTCTTCAAAATTAATCAGATTTTCACGAGTCCGAAAGGCTGCAATGGCTTTTTTGTATTTTGTTCCAATTCCATTCAATGTATTAATAACCAGATCAACATCATCTAGTGGGTTGGTGATGATGGCGAGTTCACACACACACATTAAAACGCTTCACTATTATTTTTCATAAGATACACACATGTATAATAAGACAATCATTAATAAAGGTGATAAAACAATGTTTGTCATTTCTAGTTAATGTCTCATCTAATTTACATATATCAGAGGGTATCAGGGCTTAGATTCTCTCACTACTGATTTATGTGGTTTTTTAGTTATTTTAGCTTCACTTCAAGATTCACATTTTTCAAAATCATTTTTAGATAACTTTATAATTAAATCTAAGCTACTCAAGTTCGAAATTGATCGTTTGTTAATATGACAAAGTCTAGCATGACAAATATTAAAATTACATAATATGTAAATTGAATTGGAAATTTTATTCATGATAATATCAAGATTTAACTTAAACATGCAATTAGTGGTGTATCTTTTCTCTACAAATACCCCATTCCTAGTAAGAGTACACATATCATTCTCCAATGGTCTAGGTAAAACCAACTTTATTAAGAAAAAAATCGGAAACTAAATTCTTCATCATTTATGGAGTGTGCATTACATCTTTGTGAATCAAAATCTTTACAAATGTAAAATTCAGCTACACATCACTAGTTCCAGTAACAACAGTGGTGTAGCAATCACCCAACAACACTTTCTTGTAATTATCCTCATCATGATTTGTGTACGTCTTGAACATAGCACAATCATAACAGTCATGGTAGAAGACACCAATATCTACCCACTACATCATATCCTCAAACCATATTAACCTCAAATAACACCGTCACAAGTAGCTCATTAATCATGTTGGCTTGTGGAGGATCATCCATTGGTTTATTCTTGTACTTGTGTTTGATATGACATAACTTCCCACATTTGAAGCAGATAAACACACTATCAGAGTCATTCTTAATGGATGGTTCAGCATATTGGACCTTCTGGGGTCCCAATTCTTGTTGTGGTTGGTGTGCTTGGTCTTATTCCCATTGCGGTTTTGATTCTTAAAATTATTTATAGTAGGCTTCAGAATCGCACTTGAGAATTTCTTCTTAGTGCTGTTGTTGGAGACAGTCAATATCTCATCTCTTTAATATTGTCTACGAGTCTCTCCCTCAATGCACGAATGAGTGACGAGAGATTCCAGAGAGAATTCTTTGGACTTTTGCCTTAGAAGGTTTTTGAAGTCCTTCCAACTAGAAGACAATTTGTCAATAGTGACAACCACTAGAAATTTCTCATCTAGGGGCATATCCTTAGAAATAATTTCATGAGCAATTCTCAGTATCTCATGAGATTGAGACTCAACTAATTTATCATCAATCATCTAATACTTAAGATAGTGGCTAACAACATACTGTTTAGTCTCTGTTTCCTTAGTATCATATTTTTTGTCAAGTGCATACCAAATTAATTTGGCAAACTTGTATGAACTATAGAAATCATAGAGATCATCAGAAAACCTATTCATAATGAAATTATTACATAAATAATCATTTTCATTTCAGAAAGTTATATTATGAATACCCAATTTTTTCAAGCTTCTTTATAAAATTAAAAATTAAAAAGTTAAAACAACAATAGTGGATTATATCCTTTGGCTTTAATTGAAATTTGGATAATTATTATTGGTATCTTTACAAATATAGTTATGCTTTTCAAAACTAGCATTACAAATTGAATTAAGAGAATGCGAAGTTAAAGAAAACGGGAAGGTTGAAAAAAAAACTACAATTGCTGAATGGCTCTTGTTATCGTTAGTGGGATGGAGATCTCCTAGTTGGTGTCTTAAGCCAATCAAAATATATTATTTAATTGAAAAAACAAGTTAAAAAAAAGTAAATCAATATTTTATATTATTTTGTGTAATACTATTCAATAGGGACATAAGAACAACTACTTTTTGGGATAGAGGATCCCAATCATCCTTAGTGTATTTGTGCAGTCCCACATGAATAGAGCAATCTTCTCACCACTCACCTTGGCACGTTACTAAATGTTGAAAAGTATGTGTTGGACTATTTATTTTGATGCCAAGATAACATTTTTTCTTTCTTTCATGACTTCCTTAATTTTCTTCACAACTCATCTTTTCACCTTTTCTTCTCCATCATCATATACACACAATTCACCATCCAGTCTCTCCAAAAAAAAAAGATGCTAATATATATCCCAAAGTGAGACCTCTATGACACCACCTATTCTATTTCATTGAGTAGTGAAGACTGCCACATTAACCCTCTCTCATATTCCCTTAATCAGCTCCTTCCCAGTAACATCACTTACTCTTACAACAAGAGTCACATAGGCTCCTAACACACGAGAATCCCAAAGAAAAACGTTCCAAGGAAAAAACCAAAAAATTCACCAAAAAAGAAATATAACACATATATACGGTGAAAGTGTTGTTTTGTGCAGCATAACATGCAAAGTTAAATTCTATTTTAACTTCTTACCTTAACTCTCTCTCACACAATTTACCAACGTCGTCTAAAAGTCTGGACTGCAACAAGTGTTGCTGTCAATGTTCAAACTTTTGAGGTATTGATCTTTATATTTTATCTCTTATTTCTCAAGTATGCATCATAAACAGGTCATGCCAGATCAGACTTTGCCTTAAACATGCCGAGCCTGTATAACATATAGGAGCCTGAGTTTGGCCTGTTAGCCCGTTTAATAATTTTTTTCAAAGCCTAGGTCTGACCTGTTTAAAAGCCTGACCTGACCTGTTAGCATGTTTAAAGACCTATTATACTATATTATATTGAAATAAGTAATCATATCTATATTTAAATAACTAATATGCATACTTTTAAATAGATTTTTATAACCCTAACAATTAAATTATATTTTTGTATACATTTTTATATTAAAATTACATATATAATAACATTACTTATATATTAAAATTATAAAATACGAACATTATTACATAATCGGCCTGTTAGGCTTAATAGGCCATTTGGATAGCCTAAAGCCTAACCTGTTAAACTAAATATGCTTTTCAAAAAGTCTGAGTTTGACCTGTTTATGAAAAAAGTTTGGTCTGGCCTAGCCTGTTATAGGCCAGGTAATAGGCCCCTGGTAGGCGGTCTGACCTGTTTCCACTCCTAATCATCATATATGTCTTATTTCATTTTCTAAAGCTCTATCTTTCTTAAAGATGTTCATCAAGAAAATCATATCTGATAGGCATCATATCAACAACTTCCTCAATCCTGCTCAAGTGATCAACCACCAAATTTTGTGCTCAACTCCTATCACGCATCTCCAAATCAGTCTCTTGGAGCAAGAATATCCAACTAATCAACCTTGGCTTGGAATAAGCATTCTTCAACAGGAACTTCAAAGTTGCATGGTCAGTCAAAATAACAATTCTTGAACCAAGCAAATAAAATCTAAATTTATCCAAAGCAAATACAATAACTAAAAGTTATTTTTCAATGGTGGTGTAATTTTCTTGTGCAACATCTAAGGTCCTAGAAGCATAGTAAATTACCCTAGGCATTTTGTCAACTTTTTGAGCAAAGACAACCCCCAATGCATAATTAGACGTATTACACATTATCTCAAAAAAGACTATCCAATCAGGTGCCAAGATGATAGGAATGGTGGTCAAGGCTCTCTTGAGGCGATCAAATGCCTCCATACATCTCTCATTAAAATCAAATACCACCTCCTTTTATAACAAGTTGGATAGTGGAAAGGCCTTCTTGCTAAAATCATGAATGAACGTGTGATAGAAACCTGCATGACCAAGAAAAGAAAGAACCTCTCGCACGCAAGAGGGATAAGACAATTGTGGAATAACATCTATCTTAGTAGGATCTATCCCAATGCCTCTTTTAGAGATCACATGCCTTAAAACTATGTCCTGCTTTACCATGAAATGACACTTCTCAAAATTTAGAACAAAGTTAGTTTCAATGCATTTATGCAAAACTCTATCCAAACATGCATCAAATGAAGAACCATAAACAGTAAAATCATCCATAAACACCTCTATGCAACTCTCTAAAAAGTCACTAAAAATGCTCACCATACACTGCTAGAATATACTAGGGGCATTGCATAGGCCAAAGTGCCAAATGGCTAGGTGAATATAGTCTTCCCATGATCCTCAGGAGCAATATGAATCTGAAAGTACCCATAAAAATCATCAAGAAAATAGTAGTGAGATTTACCAAATAAACGCTCTAGCATCTTATCAGTAAATGGTAAAAGAAAGTGATTTTGTCTTGTTGCTTGATTGAGCCTCCTATAATCAATGTAGACTCTCCTACTACTCTACACTCTAGCAGGAATCAGCTCATCCCTCTCATTTTGCACCACTGTAATTCTTGTCTTCTTTAGAACGACCTAAATTGGGCTCACCCAATGACTATCAGAAATGGGATATATAATCCTAGCTTGCAGAAGCTTGGTAACCTCTTTCTTCACAACATCAAGGATAACTAGATTGAGTCTCCTTTGTGGTTGCCTCACTGGTTTAGTTCCATCCTCCAAGAGTATCTAGTGCATGCACATGGATGGGCTAATACCATAAATGTTAGCTAAGGTCCAACCAATGCCTTTCTTGTGCTCCTTTAGCACTTGTAGCAACTTCTCCTCTTGAGTAACATAAATGGAGGTGGAAACAATGATAGAGAGCTTCTCATCATTCTCTAAGTAAGCATACTTGAGGTTATCAAGTAAAGGTTTAAGCTCCAATAGAGGTGCCTGCAAAACAAATGGAACCAAACTAGCAGACATAGATTCTGTAGCCTGCACCTGAACAAGTAAATCAGACTACTGAATGATTTCTGTAGCAATTGAATTAGTGTAATTTGACTCTATAGCAATTGGACCGACAAAAATATGCAGAAACTCATCAACGCAAGAATTACACATTTCAGAATCAGTGCATGTATGATAAGTGTATGAGTCTATCAATGACATAAAATCAAAATCATTAAGAAAATATGAGATATGCTCATCAAGTAAATCAATATGAAACATAGAATTGTCCTCAGATGGATGCTTCATAGCATCAAAAATAATAAACCGGACCATAATACCACCAAATTCCATATAATGTGTTTCAGTATGGACATCTATCTTGGTTCGGGTTGTTCTTAAAAATGGTCTCCCCAAAATAATAGGAACTGTGTTGTGGGAGGATCTCTCTTCCAAATAAAGAATGTAAAAATAAGCAGGAAAAATAATTTAACCAACCCACACCAAGACATCCTCTATCAAACCAACAAGTAGGCAGTACTCATTTTGATAATTGAATCACTACCTTGGTAGGTTGCATAGGTCCAAGTGAAAGAGACATAAAAATAGATATATGCATAACATTAATTGAAGCTCCTAGATCTAGCATGACATTATCAAATTTGTTATTACCTATGATGCAAGGTACAGTAAACGTACCTAGATCCTTACACTTTATAGGAATGTGAGGAAAAGGTTTACCTATAAGTGCAGAAACATTTCTGGTCATGCAGATCCTCTAATTACCTTTTAGCCTCCTTTTGTGAGTGCAGAACTCCATTAGAAATTTTGCATATCTTGGAATTTGCTTGATGGCATCAAGTAAAGGTATGTTCACCTCTACCTTCTGAATGTGTCCAAGATCTCCTTGTCTACCTCTTCCATCTTCTTACTTGGAATGGCTCTTAGTGGAAATGGAAGAGGAATGGAAAATGGTTGTTATGCACCACTTGAAGAAGGTTCACTAGTATGATTTTTTAGCTAGTGCTCTTAGTCTCTTGTAAAACTGGTTGCTTCCTTTTTGATGCAGCTAGATCATCTTCAATATGTTTTCCTGATCTTAGAGTGATGGCACTCACATTCTTCGAGTTGACCATAGTCTAGGAAGGTAACTTGTCAGAATTTCGAGCCTGCATTGTGTTTAATGAAGATGCCATCTGTCCCATTTGGGTGGTTAAATTCTGAATGTAGGACTCGTATCTATGAATTGAAGATCTAGTCTCTTACTGGAATTTCATATTCTGTATTGTCATCTACCTCATTAATTCTTCCAATGAAGGCTCACAAGGTGTAGGTGGAGGAGCAAGATTACGAATCACTTGTTGTTACCTCTGTTGTTGGGTTGGAGAAAGCACATATGGTCTATTTTGTCTAGTATAGTTCTGAAATGGTAGTCCTGGAGGAGGTTGTGAAGGATCAAACCACCTAAGATTTGGACGATTCCTCAAACTAGGGTTGTATCTGTTTGAGTCATAATTTTGCTGCTGTTATTGAGGTCTATTGTTGGAAATATTTACAACAAAGGCTTCAGGGTGGTCACCAGTTTTGGGATCCACTAGAGAATGGCAAACATCGACATAATGATTGTGCCACAAACGTGTGCAAGTGGAGGTTTCCGCTGATTCATGGCTAATTGAGTGTGCACGGTGGCAAGGGAATCAATTTTTTCTTACGCTTGTCTGGCCTTACTGAATTCGTGCCAACATCATGGACATCTCTAACCACTATAGCATCACTACTCCTTGCACGGAACTGTTGAGAGTTAGAAGACATCTTATCAATCAAACCTCTGGCCTCAAAAGGGGTCAAATCTCCAAGGGCATCACCACGAATAGAATCAATGATACTCATCTCCATGTTGTTTAGGCCCTCATAGAAATATTGAAGGAGTTGCTCATAGATCTAGTGATTTGGCCAACTTGCTCATAACCTATTGAATCTCTCACATTACTCATATAGACCTTCTACATGTAGTTACCAAATTCCTGAAATACATTTTTTTGATTGTAGTTGTCCTAGAGGCATGAAAGAATTTTTCAAGCAAAATTCTCTTCAAGTCATCCCAGCTTGTAATGGACCCAAGGGCCAAGTAATACGTCCAATCTTTTGTAGGGCCATAAAGAGAATATGGGAAGACCTTCAAACAAATGTGATCTTCTTGGATATCATGAAGTTTTAGGGTGGAACATACAATTTGGAACTCCTTGAGATTCTTATGAGGATATTCACCTGCAAGTCCATGAAACTTATGCAACAAATGTATTAGTCCAATTTTGAGCACATACGACACATTCTCATTGGGATACTGGATGCACAAGCTTTCATAGGTGAAATCAAGCGTAGCTAGCTCCCTTAATGTCCTCTCACGTAGAACTAAAGGTGTATCAACCATATCAGAATGCACAAAATCAGAGTACGCAACATAAGGCAAAGAAACAGAATTAGAGGCTTAATCACTATCAACTAGATTAATAGTATGAAAAGACTCACTATCTAAATTTAAATTTCTAATTTGCATAACTAACCTATGAAATGTGTTAGGTATCAGTGGTCTAGACACACCTAGAAGGGGGGGTTGAATAGGTGTAGCGGTTCTCAATTACAGCTTCTCGCACCAAAAACTCGGTTCTGGAAAATTGCCCAAGTAATCGATTAACCACTGGGCTTAATCGATTAAAACGTATCAAAGACAAAATTAGAAGACTGGCTTCTTCAACAACAAGTTACCAACAAACATGCAGAGATACAACATATATTTTTATGCACAATTAACAAGGATATGACACAATAGTAGTATGCAAAATATCAGCTTAATACACAAATTAAAACAGCTTGAATTATAAAAGGGATTGAGAGAGAACAACTTGCACAATAGGATTTTTATCCTGGTTCGTTTGCGGGTCCACTTGAAAACTACATCCAGGCCTCCCCTTCTGATCTTGGGAGATTTTCTCACTATGGAACACAATGTATCGTTACATACACTAATTAAATTACAAGACTCGAACGCTGCTTTCTTGGAACCCAAAGAACTTCGTCACCCTTGGTTTGACCTTTCCCAAAACTGCCTCCCAAGAAAACCTTTCTTACCGCGATTCGGCCCCAGCCTTTATCCCAAGGCCTCCAAGTCTTTGTGAAGAACACCTTACCTAACTACAGCTAGGATTTTCCTAATCCTTGAATTACAATGCTTTGAGTTATGAATGAGTACTTAATACTCAGATTTTATAATGATGAAAACTCAATGATTAACCCACACTCAAGTAACACAAGCCATCATGAATGTATGCGAGTTAATACAAAACATGCAATACATCATGAACAATATCAACCAAGCATGTTAATCTCTCTTTCTCGCACATGCATATCTTTTCTGCCTATAATGCAGTAAATCACGTAAAAGATTATGATCTCTAATAGTTTCTAACAATGATATACAATGTTGCACGTTTCTGCAATTTACCAGAATTTATACAAAACGGATTTGGCTCCACAAACCGTTCTTTTCAGATACACAACTAAAACAAAAAGCAGTAAAAACAGAAAACAGACACGTTAATCGATTAAGACTCCACGTTAATCGATTAACCATCATATTTTAATACATGATCAAACGGTAAACTACTTATATGTTATGCTTGAAACCTATACATGTTTTAGCAATTATGTTATGCCTAATATGCACATATAACATGTATGATTAATGCATGAACACATAATAAACTAGATGATATGTCTCATGAATATGATATGACAATATTAATGGCTTGTGAGACTTGCATCTAGGGTTACCTAACCTAAACTCACTAACTAAGGCACACATCCCAGACTACTTAGAAATATAACTCTATTGATATAACTTAGTCTAGATATGACCCTTGAGTTCTAGGTATATTGATTTTTGAGTCATCTTCAAGCTTTAACTAACTCCTTGTCTTCATCAAAACATCGGCAAAACATTGCTAGTGCAATCCTTGTGCACTTTCAATCTCCCCAAAAATTTTGATGATGACAAACACCACATCCAAATTGATGAAATAGCTTGACGATGTTGTACATTTGCATAGCGGTTGTGAATTCAAAGTTGAAGCGCTGGCTCTCCCCCTTAGGTAAGCATTGATTACTACGGAAGGTATTTTACAGCCTACAAATACATCAAACACAACAAGCAACCTTTCTACACCTTTTGTCATTATCAAAAAGATACGAATATTCAATTCTAGTCAAAAGTCAGAAGAATTATATGGTTAAGACATACTGTAATTAATCAATTAATTTTGGGCGTTTAATTAATCAACCATCTGTAAGAAAATTGCACAAATGCTCAATTTTATAGGATTTAATCGATTAAAAACAATACATAATCGATTAAATTGACAGTAAACAGTGACAACACTGATTTAATGGCATGAAAGGCTATGTGAAGTTAAATTAGGCATGGAATGATTAAGTAGTGATATAATTGAACAGTAAACAACAGGCTTAATCAATCAACAGGGGTACATACACCAAACATGATCAAGATCCATTAAACATAAGTCCATAATATTTATGACATAATTAACCATTAAGCATGAAATAGACAATTTGAAACACAGTAACATATTACTTCCAATTGTAAACAGCAAGGTACAATTAAGCATAATACCAGCACAAACTTAGTAGAAGATAAGTAGTTAGCTATTACAATCCATACCAAATCTACCAAATCCTTGTTTGATTGAAAGCTTGATGATATGATCAATGTTGAGAAATCAGGTTCATGTTATGTATTTTGACATTCAAAGTGCGCTGCTCCCCCTTTCATTGTTCTCCTCTTTATCTTATCCCGCTTTAGTACTTAGAGAAATACTCTTGGTAGGTAGCATAATACGGAAGCTCATTTAACAGCCTTTTTCAACAACTTTTCTCTTTAATAACCTTGATCTACTCACCAACCTTGTGCCTAGAACATCTTTTGTTGATTTATCCCTTGATGCTCAAATGTCCTTTGGCACACCTACAAACACAATTCACTTGTCTTTTTCGGGTACCCAAGTTAATTTGGGCCCCTTCTTGTTAGTAACTAAGGGATCTTACGCCTTCTCTACCCAAACATATTTGCCACTTGGCACGTCAAATTTTCTAATAAAGCATGTAGTACATGTGTGACTATGTCTATCACAATACAAACAAGTAGGCATGTTATTATTTGACTTCTTATGCATATGAACTACTAGATTTCTACATGGTCTTTTCTTAGGTTCAGGTTTATATCCAATTCCAGATCGGTTACCAACGTTTCTTGTATTAGAAAGCGATGTGTTAAGGTTTTCTTGACTATATGTGAGCTTTGAAAGTTTTTGTTTGAAAACAAAAGTTTTAGCATTTAAATTCTCACAAGTATCTCATATAGTGGGTTGACATAATTTAGAAGTAGAGCAATCACATGAAGCACATGCATAGATAAGATCAAGAGTTTCATTTTCAAGTTTAAGCTCATCTAATTCCTTTTGTATTTCAATTATTTTCCTTTCATGCAAGGAGATAACTCTTTTTCTATCTATATTTACTTGAACAATTTTCTTCAATTCCTCATGCATTTCGACATAAGCTGCATATAATTCCTCATGCATTTCCACAAACCGTTTTTTTCAGTTACCCATTTAAAACAGAAAACAAACACATTAATCGATTAAGACTCCACGTTAATTGATTAACCAACATATTTTAATACATGATTAAATGATAAACTACTTATAAGTTATGCTTGACACCTATACATGTTTTTGCAATTATGTTATGCCTAATATGTACATATAACATGTATGATTAATGCATGAGCACATAATAAACTAGATGATATGCCTCATGAATATGATATGACAATATTAATGGCTTGTGAGACTTGCATCTAGGTTTAGATAACCTAGACTCACTAACTAAGGCACACATCCCAGACTACTTAGAAATATAACTCTATTGATATAACCTAGTCTAGATATGACCCTTGAGTTCTAGGCATGTTGATTCTTGAGTCATCTTCAAGCTTTTACTAACTTCTTGTCTTCATCCAAAAATCAGCAAAACATTGCTAGTGCAATCCTTGACACTTTGCACTGTCAAAATGTTCTTTCAATTTCAGGATTTATTGGATGCAAAGAGCTTGGATTTCCCCTAGTCGTGCACTAAATGCAACATTAATAATCAGGCAGGGGTAGAAAGGGAAATGCATGTTGATTTCAATTGAAATACAAATACATTACATCAATAACATCCTAATATCATAGAAAACATCCACAAAAAGTCTAAAGACAAAGTTCAAAGCCTTACTAATTTAACTAAATAAAACAAACTCAAAACATCTTTAAAATTAAAATTTCAAAATAAATAGTATAAATGGTATTTTTTAGATTTTCAGAATGGGTTTTATAGACGTAAAATGCATATATAATTTGTCAAATTATGATTAACAGTTCAAAAGTTATGCCAAAAATAGAAAATTGGCAGAAAACTATTCATTACTTGTTTGTATCTCACAACTAATAGAAAGGTGAGTCACTGTGGTGCATCTATCATTCAATATATGATTAAATAAGTATGAAAACAAAGTTTCATGCACAAATTCTAACCACAACTATGTTAACCAACATACACATAATCAATCAACAAGCAAAATGGCTAAACAGGACAACACACAGTGAATAGAACAGACAGTTGTTGAAACCATGCAAAATGGTTATTCTAAGACACAACTCTAAACTAATAACTAAACTAAGAACATTTGATAAGAACTGATAATCCTCAGCAAGGTCACAAAATTTGATCGAAGTCGTACACTATGCAAATAATCTAACAATTAAAGTGTAGTACTAGGAAGTGACTCATAGGTCGCTTCCCAAGGATTATCTTTCAGGAGAAGAGTCAAATACCTTATACTCACACACATGGGGTTTTGTTATTGATGCAGAAACAATAAGTAAGTAGTGTAATAAAGCGACTAAATCCCTTTGGTTCATTCGTTCACAACTCAATCCTCGACTTTAAAAGATTAATTTCAGATTCTAACCATTATCTTCCTAATTTGCACAATTTCATAACTTAAGCTTTTAACTAAGCGAAATCAGCATAATCATGAAATATTAACAAACTCACACAAACTAAGCGTTCATGCACTAGAGAGTAAATCAACTAAACGAATATAAACTTATAAAACATGTTTCTAAATAATAGGATTAAACAAAACACTTTCAGAAATAGGATATAAGAAATCAATCATAAAGAAACCGAAAATTCATTAATATCAAAACCTCAAGAGTTGTGAAATATTCCCAAAGGAATTTAGTCCAGAAATTTAGCCATTCATGGCAATGAAAAAGCCAAAACCGAAATGGGGTAGAAGAGAAAAGGAAACCCTATCAAAGCTCAAAAGAGGGAAAACAAAATTCTTAAAGTGTAAAATAATGGAATGTAAAAGCGTGAGTGAATGGAATGAGGAATCTGAATTTAACCCCACTGAAATGCATAAAACGAAAATGATCTTAAAACAATTGAACCCAAAACTAAAAACAAATTTACAAATAAATACTCCTAAACTAAAAAAAATATAACATTTACATCAACACATGTCCTCCACTTCTGTAATGTGAAAATGCCCTTGGTGCCAAAAATATGGTATGAAAATAGTAACAAATTAATCTGGCCAAATAATCCCAAGTTAACTCATTTTAGGAATATTAGTCTAATAAAGTCTAAAACACTATACCATGTCAGACAATGTTAATTATGCACCAAGAATTATCAATCATGGTTAAGTAAGGTTATGAATAACATGTAATATATTGTTCATCAATAAGTCACTAGAGAGTCATTCGTCCATACATCTCCCATTCAATTACGCAATCTATTTTTCACAATTTTCATAGTTGAAAAAACTTTTTCTACATATATATTTCTAACTTCAAAAGAAGATAAACTAATGGGTAAGCAATGTATCTTCTACTTTCAATCCACTTATCTAAAAGAGTATTGATTACTTTTAAAGAAGTAAATCAATATTGTTATGTATATCAATGATGTAAGTCTCGAGTTGATTATCAAACATCAACAAATAAATTGAACAAAAATCATGTGGATAAAACTTCAAAAATTCAGTCAGCTTTTCCATATAAAAAATAGAGAAGAAATCGGCTAGACTCAACAAAAACATACAAAGAAACAATTGAGTATTTGTTTCAGTGAAACGATTATGAAGTTCTTTAACTTTCATATCTACAATATATGTACCACCTTCCCTATTATGTCTAAAAGGCTAGGTAGACAAGCGGAGGGAGTAAGGGTATATGAGTGGGAGTGAAAAAATTGGGAATTTTAGTTGGAGGATAATTTTAGGGGATTATAGTTAGAGGAAATTTAGGAGGGCTTAATAATTCTTATAATTTTTTTATATGGAGAGAATAACAATGATTCATATGTAAAGAATTAAACTAAGTGAAATATAAAGAACCTCTATAAAATGAACAAAAACATCCCCCATTAATCTTGTTAATTGATTATCTTAACTGATTTTATTTATCTAGGGATGGAAACATACTAGACTTTGCATTAAACATGTTAAGTGTATATAGCATATAACAATTTGTATATGTCATGTTTATTTGTTACAAAAGTTAAAGTATAGGTTTGACCTATTTAAAAGTAGTATGGTCATATAGCATATTTAAAAGTCTATTATGCTAAAAGATATTTAAATTTACTAACAAATCTATCTTTAAATAAGCTAAACTAATATTAACAATTAAATTATAAATTTTTATATTGAAATTTCATACATAATAACTTTATTTATATAAAAATAGTATAGTAAAAATATTAAAATATATAGGTCGTTTATTAGGTTTAATAAGCCTTTTTAGATGACCTAAAATATGGTTAGTTAAAATAAATAAGTATTATTAAGTATGAACATGATGCATTGGCAAAAATGTATGATATAGTCTATTATAGACCAAATAATAGGTCTTTAGTAAATGGTGTGACATGTTTCTAACTCATCTTATATATAAAGTGAGTTTATATATACTGTAATTTTCAAACTCTTCTAATTTTGTAGATATCGTTCTATTATGGCCTTCTTAAGATTAACACAAAATAAAAGAAGGATGGTGCATTCTTTTTCCTTTTTCTTTATCTCATTTTAACTTTGTCATCCATGAATCCCATTTTTCTACTTGTTCTTTTAGTGAACAAGTTTAGTCGGATTGGAGGTTTGGGTAGTGCTTCCCTGGTATTCGGGCTGGAGCTCTTCAAGAATTTGGATGGAGTTAACTTGGACTCACCCGTAGAGGTACCTGAAAAGATTCTCCAACGATCAAGTTAGTAACACTATAATGGTAATGTTTGGGAGCAATAAATGAGATATGGGAAGTAAGTAGAGAATAATAATGACAAGTGATAATGGAATTCAATGTGTGTTACTTCATGATGGGGGAGACCCATATTTATAGTAGTTGAAGTGGCTCGGGAGAATACTGTTGACATGACCAAACATCCTGACCTATCGGGGGCTGCTTTTCTCATACTAGATGGCTTTGGCAGGATCGTACTCTATACATAGTTGACTTGTAGCTTGTGGCAGGCCTGGGAGCCGTATTATACTATATTCTTGTCCTGTGGCAGAAAGGTAGGGATGGCTGTAAGGTGGCATGTCAGACGGGGAATGATCCTAGACCCGACCTGGAATATCTGGTCATGAAGGGGTTGGCTTCCGGACAAGCTCCTTAACCGATCGTACTCGACCTTTCTGGTCGTGTGTGCGACTACCTTTGAATAATTAGGATGCCCGGAAAATAGGATGAAACAGTTGCCCCAAGTCTAGTAGTATGGCCGGAAGGCAAGCATGCTGGTAGATTATGGGTGCATCAGTAGGGTGTCATTAACCTTCTGATTTGTCCAACATGTGGATGGCCATCAATAATGCTTTTCGGTTCATTTCCTGTCGTTTTTCTTCTTGGTTCCTAGGTCGGTGTTGGGTCATCCTTGAGTGTCTTTTGAATGGGTAAGATGTGTTTTGAGTTGGGGCGTGAGGTGTGGCCTTGGCCCAACTTTGCTTATAAATAGGGGGGATCCCTCTTCATTTTCTTCACTTTGCTTACTGAATCCTTTACTAAAAACATTACTCTGTTGTTGATCAACCTCGTCTGTTCTTTCAACTCTTTCCAAACTTCTTTCTGGAGATTGACTCACTTGGAGAGGGATGAGCGATCTAACACTCCTGGCCCCGGTGGCCCATTGGAGCTAGAGGCTGATAGGGAAAAAGGTCATAAGGATGGACCAAACAACTTTTTTGGGGAAGCGGCATCCGATCATAGAAAGGGAATCCAGTTCGGAATCTGATGCTTCTTCTGGTAACAAGTTGCGAATATCATACTTGGGAAGAGCGGATAGGTTTCCGATCCTTGAGGGTCTGGATGGCCCCGACTCCCGATTCTGGTGGGTTGACTGGGAAATGTTAGGTACTGCCAGTTATTTTCCTGAGAAAGTGATGCCCAACTTTGTCGTGTTGGCACGTGCGTCGAACTGTACCCAACTACACCCTCCATCTTCTAAAGAACAGGTCTTCCAAGATCTTTATGTGAATCACAGGGCCAAGTATAGTTTCTTTATGTATGAATACTATACCCGGAAGATCGAGCTCAAAATACCTCTAGATGAGTGGTATGTGGATGTGCTTAATCATTTGGGGGTTGCCCCGTCTTAGCTACATCCGAATGCTTAGAAAATATTTCAGGCATTCAAGCTTTTTTACAAGGTGATGAGGTTTCCTTGCACTATTCGCATGTTCTTCTTGATGTTCTAGGTAACCCATAGCACCAACCCGGATGAGAGAAGATCAAAAGCCATGGGTGGACTTGCCTTCATTTGAAGAAACAGCACGCCTTGCTCCACCCCTTCGACTCTTCTGCCAAAATCTAGAATGTGGGGTTATACTTTGGGGAGCAACTCAATATTGAGCTTATGGATCCTGGGGAGAGCGTCGTTTTTAGTTCTCCTATATTGCAGCCTCCATCAAACGTCGGCCAAAAGGTTCAGTTATGCCTTTGAGAGCCTCAAGGGTGTGGAGATTGAGGCGGCCCGAATAATGTTGGGATAGGTTGACAATGGCTCGATGCTAACCTATTCAGACTTTTCCAATGGCGACCATTTTTTGAATGTCGGATTGGTAGGTATTTCGTTGTCTATTGGCAATTTATAAGTTTTTGGTTGTGTACTTATCCTCTTCTCTTTTTTGAAACTACTATGGTCGGCCGTCTAGAGAAGAATCGACTATTGATAAAAATAATATTGCAATCAGGGTCGGTGAAATGACTCGAACAAGCTCACCCCTTCCATCCTCTAGTCAATCTGAGGGAGCTCAACTCCTCCGATTCACCGAGTAGTAGATCTTCCACCTCCTCTTCCGACCAACCTGCGTGGGTTGGTCCAAGCAGTTGTAGTCGTTCCTACTGTCCAAGTCACGGTTGTTTCTGCGTCGGAACCTCTGACCGAGCAGGAGGTGGCTATAGAGCCCAACATTATCATCCCCCCTCGTGCTATCCGCCACACTATGGGGACAGTGAAGGCCCCAAGTATGGAGGGTCTGCCTCTTGTGGGATAATTTGTTCCGCAAGCGATCGAGATCAACCTGGTGACTAAGGAGGTGAAGGTTGTCTTTGGTGCATCATCTTTCCTAGACATGATGAGACAGGTCTGAGCAACCTCGATCATGGTTGCATCAATCACCAAGTACTTGGGGGGGGGCGAGGCCCTATAGGCTATCCGGGATTGTCATTCTATGGAGTTGCACAAGGTGGAGGCCCATGCGGCAGAAGTGAAAGGGCTGGAGGCCTAGATAATGGCCTCTAGCTAAGAGTTGTCTTGGATGACCCACCAGTATGAGGAAGCATGTCGAGTCGTCGTGACTTCCCAACGGGAATCGGTCAACTCTCAGAATGAGATGGTCAGCTTGATGGTGCATTATGAGGAGGCCAAGGGTGAGATCCGTTAGCTTAATGATAAGTTGACGTTTTTGGTTGAGTAGGGGAATGCGGCCCAAGACTCCCACAACCAAGCCCGAGAGGAGATTGCCTACTTGACTGAAGAGGTGGCTGCCCTCAGGTTGGAGAGGGATGGACTAGCGGTGGAGCGAGATTTTATTTCCAGCTTGACAGTGGAGTCGGTGTACCTTGCATAAGACAACACCTTTGCCATATCATTCTGAAGTACTTGGGTGAGGATTGGTCTTGGACATACATCAATGTGTATGTCCAAGATGAAGAATTGCTTTTGGAGCAGGATGGCTCTATTGTGGAGTTGCTGGTCCTAGGAAGGGGGTAGGCATGAGTGTCATGTAATAGTTTGTAGGATTTTCTCTACTTTATCTGTATTTTCCTTATTATCAATGAATTTTATGTTCCATGTTTGGTTTACCTTCTTTTACTTACTACATTGTGAGAATTCAATTATTGTTGGTAAGGTACTATTGACCTAAAATGACCTCATTAACACACATGTTTCAATTAATTTGGTCGCAAAAGCGAAATTGGTCAGTCTTTCTAATTTGAATAACAATAAAAAACCAAAGATATGATGGCAAAATAAAACCCTTTTAATCATCGCCTGACTTAGCAAGTTGAGTGCTTTTTTTTGGTCAAAATCGGTCGTGTGCTCCCTATTGCTTTTAAAAAGGGGTTAACCCATCAGTTGGATAAAATGAACTTGACTAGAGGTATTAATACCACAAGTAATTGAATCCTTGAGTAAAGTAGTCTTGGTCGGGGTAACCCGAAAAAGTTGAATGCAAACACCTCGTAGATATAATAAAACAAGCTCAACTTGGAGAAGTAATAACATTGATCTAAATCTGGGAAAAAAGTAATAGAAATAGTTGTTTCTAAGTACAAGATGATGTCAATTTGGAGGGGTTGATGATAGATAAAATTGAACTTGGAGGTAGTGATGTTTTCCGTGTTAAATTTGAGTATGAACAAGTTGAATGGACTGAACGTGGATCTAGTCAAGGGGAACAAAGTCCACACCTCAGGTGATTACTCACTCGCTGTCGAAGGGGGACATGGTCCTCATCCCGAGGGGTATTATTTTTGAGTTGTTGACTAGTGGGGACATAGTCTGCTCCTTAGGATGAGTAGGTGATCATTATCAAATAGGGACATGGTTTGTGCTTTGAGGGGTATTATTGTTGAGTCGTTGACCAAGGGGGGCATGGTCCACTCCTTGGAATGATTAGTTGACCGCCATCGAAGGGAGACATGGTTCGCGCCTTGAGGGGTGTTAATGTTGAGTTGTCGACTAGGGGACATGGTCTGCACCTTGAGATGATTAGGTGACCGCCGTCGAAGGGGGCCATGGTCCCCGCCTTGAGGGGTATTATTGTTAAGTTGGTTACTTCGATAACACGTGAAATCAACAATATCTCATTACCCTATATTTGTTGTGTGTTATAGTGGTTGTCTAACCACGAGTGGGTCGAAATTACACATGGATGAATAATAAGGAAAACTACTTTGGGGGTCTTGATGCTTGGGCTAACGTCACAAGTGTGCCACTACTACAAGCCTTCAATTTGGGCGGGTGAGGGGAGCTTGGATGAAGGAGCCAGATGATCTGTCGACTGTCGAAAAAGGTGCATATCCCAAGAGCTTCTCCCCTGTAGTCAGATTGTCCATAGCCATTGTGTGCGCTCCCTTTCTTCTTTTTGTTGCAGGTTGGTCTCCAATTGCCGTCGAGAAACTGCAAAGGCTCATTTGATAACAACACTGAGCAAAATGTTGGCTTCCACGAATGGTGCAAACCTAGAGGTTGGGAGAGAGAACTTTCATATACAAATGTGGGGTAGAAACTAGAGCCTTGAGAGTGGCAGTTTATGACCAAGAACTTGGCCTAGATCGTTGACGGTCAACCATACATCTATGTATCCTCGCGGAGTTATGCCTTGCCCAGCGAAACCGACCAACTGCCCATCATATGATAGTAGGTCACGGTCGCTCAGCTTCATCTTCTTAAATAAGTCTTGGAACATGATATCAGCATAACTCCCCTGGTCCATGAAGAGTCTGTTAACCTTCTTTTTATTCAACTTTGTAGTGTTTACTAGGGGATCATCATGTTCTCGGACAACACCCTCGTAATCATGATCGTCGAAGGAGATGGGGGCATCTCTATTGATTTGAGAATTCTTGGCCATTACCTGCATCACTTCCCTTACATATTGATTTTGAGCAGACCTTCAATTTCTTCCCGTGACAAACCCTTCGGAGATAGTGTTTACTTGCCTTTGGTTTTCCGGTCGATATTTGTCTTCTCGTTCCCAGCTTGGCGGTTGTCCTTGTTGGTATTTTGTAGGGGAGTGTCTCCTTGGAGGGTTGAGTCGTCGTGTCAGGGGAGATTGCCTTTGTTGTGCTATTCTTCCAATAAATCATTGCATGTGGCCGACTTGTATGAGGTCTTCAATTGTGTCTTGTAATTGGGTGCAATCATCGGTCAGGTGGCCAAATGTGCTATGGTATTCATAGTACTTTGTTCGATCTTGAGGCCCCACTTTGGTGTTTGGATTAGGCTTGGGAAGCTGAACCAAGTGGGTGGCCAAGACTTCTTGTAAAATTCTGGAGCGGTTGGCGTTTAGAGGGGTGTAAGTTGTGTATTTGGGTTTGTGGGATATCCTTGAGGGTCATCTCTGGGGTGGTCAGGGAACTTTGGTCGTTTGGTTTCTCGTGAGGGGTTGTGTGTATGGTGCTCGTCGAGTGACCGAACGATGTGGGTTTCTTCCAAGTTGATAAATTGATGGGCCTTGGATCAGAGGTCTTCCATAGTGAGATCGATATATTTGGCTAGCTCTGTTTTGAAAAGGTCATCTTGGAGACCCATGACTAACACATGGACAACCACCTCTAGACTTAAAGTTCGAACCTTCATGGCTTCAGCATTGAATCTGTCTAATTATTTATGTATACATTCGTGCGAACCTTGCTGAATCCCGGACAAGGTGTAGGACAACCTTGGCTGTTCTTTGCTGGTTGTGAAGAGGATGTTGAATTGGTTGGCCAAGGTGGACCATTGATCGATGCTGTTGGGGCCCAGCCGAATGAACCACTAGAGAGCGGTGCGCTTTAAAGTTAGTGGCAAGGCTCCACACGTTATAGGATTAGTTGCACCATGGAAAAGCATAGATGCCTTGAAAGCGTCGAGGTGATCTTGAGGATCAGAAGTCTCGTCATACTGGTCGATGTTTGCTGGTCGGGCCAAATGTTTTGGTAGGGGTAAGACATAATATAGTCGGTGAAGGGTTGCTTGGCCCCACAAATGTTATGGTCGGAGAGGTGAGAGTTGTTTGTGGTTTTTGTGTGCATAGGTGGGTTGTGGATTGGGTATGATTCATCAGCCGATTCAATGATACGTACTTGGGTGACCGGTCGTGAGGGTCGATAACTGGATATTTTTATCCTACCTTTCCATGATTTACAAGAGTTGCTGCATGGTGGACGGAAGTTGTTCTTGAGCAATTTGGTGGTTGTGGCTGGCTTGTTCAGACGGTTGCACTCGGGATGGTGGATTGATGAAAGGTGTATGATGGTTGGGAGGCATGTTGGTGGATGATGGTTCGATGTGGCTGGTAAGGTTTGCTTGATTTCTGGTGGTCACCATGGTGTAGGTAAGCCACAAACGACACCAATGTTCTGGACCCGACCTGGTATATCCTATCATGAAGGGGTTGACTTCCGGACAAGCTATTTGATTGGTCGTACTCGGTTTTGCTTGGTCTAGTGTACGACTGCCTTTGAATAGTTAGGACGCTTGGATTGTGAGAATGGAACAGTACCTTTAGTTAGTCTATTGGGTTTGTGGTTTTCTTTATATTAATTTTCCATATTATGGAGAAGATCCTAGTTGTTGTTATTAATATCATGTAGGTTATCAATTAAATCGTATACTAATAAACATATACATAAAATATATTATACTAATATCAATATTAAAAAACTAATAATGAATACAAAAATATTTTTATTTACATGACAAAACAAAATATATAATCAGGTGGTAAATTACATTTTAGAGTTAGAAACATGGTGGTGTTATATTTCATCTCAACCATAATGTTTGATCGGCTACATGATTGCTTAGATGATTTCATTTCCCCTAATGTTTCCTAAATCGGTTCGGATCCTCTTAAATAATGGAAAGTTGAATACTAGATTCAGATTATGACACATGATAGTAAAAATTGTACGGGTCTAAATTTTTATTTTTTAATTAAATAAGCTAACAAACTTATAAATGTTTTTCTCATAAATCCATTTAAGTCATATTTTAAATTATCCGAACTTAATGAATGGAATTCAATCCATCCATGATTTCACTTTCATGAATTTTTTAGTATTATCAAAGATATTTATTCACCTTCTGGGTAAGCAACTAATCCCTTTTAGGGTTCATGACTGTCTCTTTAACAAGTGTCGTTCTCATGAATCAACTCTTGATATTTTGGTCTTTTTAGGATTTAGCGGTCCTAGATTTTGATGAATATGCATTACATTTGATTTTTTTTAATTAAAACTAAAAATGATTTTAAAGAAAATCATTCTTTTAAAAATCATTATTTTAATAAACTTTTTTTAAAACAAGCAATTTCAAAAATCATTTTACTTTTTTTTGAATTGATATTTAAAACTTATAAAAAAATTATAATATTCAATAAACATGAGACGTATAAGGTGAATAAAATTCAAATCAATCCAATATAAAAATATATATTAAATTATATTTATTTAAATTTATTAATTCTGATGAATTTAATTTTTTTAAATTATGATCGATTGTGAATTTGTTTTTGCCAATAAAATGTATTTTTCCCTTTGCAATTGCTAACTTATGCTACTGTCATGCAAAACTTTCTTCAAACCTATACGCTCTGACAATATATTTACTCATTGTACAGTAACTTAATACCTATTCCTCAATTATGAGAGGAGAGAACGCCACCTATTCCACACTGTCATCCATCGCCGAACACAGACAAAACTATCTCATTTTCAATATCCCATGTTCCCACTTTATCTACTCTTTATTATACTATAATAATGCATTCATTGAACATAGCACCTTAACGATAATCATAACATGCATTATTATTTTTATATTGAGGATGTATGGATCAAATTTAATCATTATGGATTATTATATATATTTAATATTGTTGAGTTTATTGAAGTGTAAAGTCATTCCTCAAATATATGAGATGAACATGAGTTTATAAATAGAAAATACTAATTGAGTTAATATCTTTTAAGTTTTTGTTCAAGATATAATATCACTTATGCCTTATTCTTCTGGTACCTTATTAACAATGAAAGTGTGATGTAGTTGGAAGCTACAGATTGATCCAACAAATACATATGAAAAGTTTGATTATGACCACCATTATCGGCGTCATTACACATAAAATAATGCAAAAAAGGTAAACATAGACACATGGGTGCTTAAGACGTTCTTCTTTACTATAACAAAAAATGATGCCACCCCACTTGCATTATTTTCATAATACTTTCATTGACTAGTTGACTTTCCTTAACCTTCAATTATTACCAAGAAATAGCATTGTTTTTGTTGTTGTTGTGAAGCAAGGAAACGTGTCTTTAGACAACTACTTTGGCACTTTAAATAGGAACAGCATAACAAAGGGTCATAAATTCATAACAATATTGATAACAGTTAGTGGTGGTGAAGAAGAAGAAGAAGGAGAAGAGAAGAAAGTAATTGGAAGGAAGAAGAATATGGAGAGTGTACTCAAGGGTGTGAGAGGTGGTGAGTGTGTGCTTGACCTCAGTCCAAGATCCACCGTTGGTGGTGGTGTTGAGGATATCTACGGTGAAGATTGTGCCACCGAGGACCAGCTTATAACCCCTTGGACTTTCTCTGTTGCAAGGTCACTCTCTCATTTCTTCACTTGCATGTTAAACTTAATTCTCTATTTAGTTCTTTTAGAGTATTAGTGATCTTTCTGACAATTGAGTTCAACATAAATTTTTTTACATGGCATGAAATTCTTGGATTTTTAGTTGGTGAAGTGTTATATATGTTTTTCTTCTAATACATACTGATCAGAAAAATATGATTTGAGGAATTAATTTGGACAACTATATAGTGAATTTTATATTAAAGATGATGCTTGGGTTTTTAGTGATCTTTCTAACAATTGAGTTCATCTTGTTATATTTTTTTCTTATGGAATGAAATTTTTTGGAGTTTATTATGTTGCTCTATTGATTTTGAAAAATTGATTTAGACAACTCGTCAACTTGATCAGATGTTTTAAATTGTGGTTGTCTTTGATTGTGTTTATTGTGATTGTTGCAACGTGGATTGTGGCCATGATAATTGTAGTGTGATTTGAAAATATTTTTTGAATTTGATGCAACTTAATAAGTTTGAAAAATACTTTAAAATTTTGATTTGGCAAGGGTATCCAGTCACATTTTTAGTAATTTATTCATACTTTATAAAACATATAATAAAGGCAGCAGTGGTGCTAGAAGTTGTTCAAATGGGTTATGCAAATAATATTACTCATTGAGTTTCTGCAAGATTTTGTGCTGCAGTGGCTGCTCTTTGCTAAGGGATCCACAGTACAACAAAGGACTTGCTTTCACTGAGAAAGAGAGGGATGCACACTATTTGCGTGGCCTCCTGCCTCCCACAGTTAGCTCCCAAGAACTCCAGGTTTTGCATTTTACTAATAATCATTGAGTATGCCTTCTTTCTTTTCTCTTTGGTTCTCATCATTTCTTCTTAATATCCGTAGGAGAAGAAACTGATGAACAGCATCCGACAATATGAGGTTCCCTTGCAGAAGTATGTAGCTATGATGGACCTACAGGCATGCATCTCTACTCATTTTAGTTACATTAAACAACATCATATGTTTGTTCTTGTTCTTGATGTTAATACTTATTACGCTTGTTTAGGGTGAGGATCTCTCCATTACTAGAGACGGAAGTACCTCAAAATCAAAAGAAAAAAAAAATAATGTTATGTGACATTTTTATCCCTTAAATATAATTATATGACACTTCTATCTCTAGAATTAAGTACAAAACTAATAACTTTCCTCTCTAGTAGTGGAGAGGAATCTGATTCGGTTGTCTGCTGTCTCCTATAATCTGTGATGCCTGGAAGTAATATACCGTAGCACAAACATGATATAATACTATTTCTTTGTTTCATTGTCTCTTCCCTCCTCTCGGTGAATGATGGTGTTTTGATCTCTTTTGTTATTGATCTTCACCAGAAAGGAATAAATGATGCCCTTGATTTTATAAAGAGAACATGAAAAATATATTCAACCTGTGAAAATTGGCATAGCCTCTTGTAGGAAATGAGGATATGATAATTGAGAAATAACGCATCATGTTGTTATGGTCTACAGGAGAGGAATGAGAGGTTGTTTTACAAACTTCTCATTGATAATGTTGAAGAGTTGCTCCCAGTTGTATATACTCCTACTGTTGGTGAGGCTTGCCAGAAATATGGGAGCATCTTCCGACGTCCTCAGGGTCTTTACATTAGCTTGAAAGAGAAGTATGTATTTCATTTCTCCGGTATTTGTATGCAATTTTAGTTTACATTTGATGCATTGGTTATATAGCACTTGGCCTTTTGCAGGGGGAAGATCCTTGAGGTTTTGAAAAACTGGCCTGAGAGGAGTGTTCAAGTTATTGTTGTAACAGATGGTGAGAGGATTTTGGGGCTTGGGGATCTTGGAACTCAGGTATTTCAACAGGGGAATCAAACTCCTTGTTTATAATCAATATGTAGACGTGTTAAAAATAGAATTAGCCTTCACATAATGAATAATGTTGTATGTGCTTCAGGGGATGGGAATTCCTGTTGGCAAATTGGCTTTGTACACAGCACTCGGAGGAGTTCGTCCTTCGTCTGTAAGTATTTTCCATCTATTGTTTCATATAATTTTACCATTATGTGTCTAATATTATGTTTTCTTTTTTGGTGGTTAGTGTTTACCTGTTACCATTGATGTGGGTACAAATAATGAGAAATTACTGAATGATGAGTTTTACATTGGGCTTAAACAAAAGAGGGCAACCGGCAAGGTCCGTGTAACATATATGCCTTGCTCAAAAAATTTCATTATTTTATCATAATTTACTATCTGCATTAATTTAAATTGTGTTGACCAAATGCAACTTCAATGGTTTCTTATTAGGAATATTATGATCTTCTGCATGAGTTCATGTCCGCGGTGAAACAAAACTATGGAGAAAAAGTTCTTGTACAGGTTGTTACAAATTTCATGCATGGTTTACGAGGTTTCTGAATCTCTATCTATGTTCATTTATTCAATTTTAGTGTCTGATTATTTCAAATCAATTCTTCAGTTTGAAGATTTTGCAAATCACAACGCTTTTGAGCTGCTCGCAAAATATGGTACAACCCATCTTGTCTTCAATGATGATATACAGGTAATATATCGGCTCGCACAAAAGATGGCATCTTTTGGTTGAAGATTGTTATGTTCTAATTATTTATGTCTTCTTATATTAGGGAACAGCATCTGTTGTTCTAGCTGGAGTTGTAGCAGCCTTGAAGCTCATTGGTGGTACCTTGCCTGATCACAAATTCCTCTTCCTTGGTGCTGGAGAAGTAAGTCATATCTGTCTCCCTCGAAAAAATAACCTTTTTCCGTGATCTTAAATTATTATTCTTCATTTTAGTATTTCATATTTGCTAGTAACGCACACACATACATCACCTATATTTGCGAACTTAACATTTTCTATCATGCTTTCAGGCAGGAACTGGTATAGCAGAGCTAATAGCCCTGGAGATGTCAAAGCAGGTGAATAAGTTATTTATTGTTTACATATTAGAGATTGGTTCTTTAGTTGCACTTTTAAGCTACAATTGGTGATTATATTTATTTACTTCTGTTGTTTCTGCTGTAGACTAAAGCGCCTCTAGAAGAGAGTCGCAAGAGGATATACCTTGTAGACTCAAAGGTAGTAGAAAGCGTTAAAAGTTTCCATGGAAAATTACTCTTTTCGGATTCATTTATTTTCAACAATTTTTTTACCTTTGATTCAATTTTTCTAAATTATTCGTTTGTTCTCTTTCAGGGTTTAATTGTTAGTTCAAGGAAGAATTCGCTTCAACACTTCAAGAAACCCTGGGCTCATGATCATGAGCCTGTTGGCACTCTCTTAGAAGCTGTTAAGGTGTCAAAATATATCTGTTTATGACTTGAAATTGGTTATCTTTTGATGTGCCTTCATTCTTAATTAGCTTACATTTTTCAGATAATCAAGCCTACAGTTTTGGTTGGAACATCCGGAGTTGGAAAAACATTCACAAAGGAAGTGATTGAAGCTATGGCTTTAAACAATAAAGTAAAATCTTACATCATTCTCTCTTGTTGCACAACTATTTGTGTCTTTAGATATATGATTTCTAATAGTAACTGTATCTCTGTCATGTCTGGCCTGCAGATACCTCTCATTCTGGCTCTCTCCAATCCGACCTCACAGTCTGAGTGTACAGCTGAGGAGGCTTACACGTGGAGTGAGGTAAAATAGTTATTAACCGCGTCCATGTCTTGACCTGGTTTAGAATTATTTGATGCAGAATATTCTTGAGTGACACTCATACACTTTTTGTAATTTTTTTCCTTGTTTTGCAAAAAAGGGTCGAGCAATTTTTGCTAGTGGGAGTCCATTTGATCCTGTTGAATACAATGGCAAAGTCTATTACTCTGGACAGGTTCTAAAATTTTATTCAGGTTCATGATTAGTTCTCTTTTAATTGGTTAAACAAGATACAAACATATCTAATTCTTCTCTTATCAATTCAGTCCAACAATGCTTACATTTTCCCGGGCTTTGGTTTGGGTATAATAATCTCAGGAGCAATCCGAGTACACGATGATATGCTTCTAGCAGCCTGTAAGTGAATACGACAAATCTAGCATGATACTTCTCACTATCTTGTTTATTCCAAACTTCTTTCATCATTAGATACAAGTAAATAACTGTATGCAATTATTTCAAAATTGTTGTATAAGTATTGAGTTGTGATTGGCAATGGTTAGAGCTAAACAATCAATGCTTTAAGATCTTGTAAAACTGATGAAGTACTGATCAATATTCTCATCACGTGTTATGCAGCCGAATCCTTGGCTAAACAAGTGACAGATGAACACTATGCAAAAGGATTAACTTACCCATCATTAACTGATATCAGAAAAATTTCAGCTAATATAGCTGCAAATGTTGCTGCCAAGGCATATGAACTAGGTGTGTGCAATTCTCTTAAACTCTCACTCCCTCATTCATAACCTTTAGTTTACCATGCATGCATTTCATTTGAAACTTAAACAATTGCTTCAAACTCTCATTGTAGGCTTGGCGACACGTCTTCCTCGTCCCGAGAATCTTGTTAAGTATGCTGAGAGTTGCATGTATTCTCCATTATACCGCAACTATAGGTGAATGGGGCAACTTATATGTGGAATCTGAGGCTTTTGGTTATAATAAAGATGCTTTTGGTGTATGGTGTGCTTTTATGTTATGTAAGAGTGATTGGTTTTATCTTTTATGCTTTGCATGCTTTCTGTTATGAAAGCTTCAATTTCATCTCATGTGGTTCTAGTTGCAGAGGTTATTAAAAGTTGCAAAAAAAAATGGTTTCAATAACCAATGGATGCAGTTATTTTGTCCACAAAGTGTATCACTCCATGTGCCATCAGTTATGATCAATCAGAGAAATATTTAATTATTAAATTTTTAACTTAAATATAGTTTTTCAATCAATCATAACAAGTGACGCATAAGTAGACACTTTTTGGGACATCATAATTATAATGATGCCAATAAGAATGCCTATTTTACCACTCTGCATTCTAGTGTAATGTTTATGTGTAATGTAATGTTTATGTTTATTTGTACTTTATAATAAATGATGATGCTTATGAGAAGGGCCATTTTCGATGAAAACTTGTTAAGGTGATATCTTACAACATCCACATTACAACATCCCTTGTACCTTGAATGTTATGGTTTCATGAATCTTTTCCTATTTTTTATTCTCTATTTTCATTTGTTCATTTTTGAAATTCTTAGAAAAATAGCATCCATTGAAGAAGAAAGGGAAAGAAATTCAATCGAAAAACAAGATAGAATGAATAAGAAGATGAACAAATACTTCTATATCTTTTATTGATCTTGAAACTATGGAATTACAAATCATGAAAAATAAAGCAAAGACCCAAAAACTATTTATAGCAAAAATCTAACTGATTTAACTAATAAATCCTAACTGATTTAACTAATAAATCCTAACTGATTTACTAAAAATAGAAAGGTTCCAACTACAACAACAAATACAACAAGACTTGATAATCTTATTGATTTATCAAACTGATTCCTTTCTCGACCATAAGTATAAGTCATGACAATATCATCTAGACCAATTCTGCCCATGAGAGTGGGCTTGTGAATGAATTGACTAAGAATGAAGGTGTTGGTTTTCCCCTCAATATAATTAGTGAAAACATGGCTTCTGCTCATGCCTTGATGCAACTCTGTTGTTTCGTTGCCTATTGAAGATCCTGCATTCATTGATTGAGCCTACACCATCATCTTGCCTTTACTACAACAGCTAGAATGGGAATTTTGTTTCCCTCTTACCGTACAATACACAAAAGCAATCAAACCATAAGAATGAAGTAAATTTAACAGCCCCCACAAGCTAGAATGTGTATATTACACAATCCAAGTTTGCTCACATTATTGGAAAAAATTCCAAGAGGTTGAGCTTTAGTGAAAATGTTAGTCACTTGCATATTGCTAGCAATAGGCATAAGATGAACAATTCCATTCAGAATATTTTCTCTTATAAAGTGACAATCTATTTCAATGTGTTTGGTCCTTTCATAAAAAATAGGATTGGCAGTCATGTGTAATGTTGATTGATTGTCACAATACAAGACAATGGGTCCATCATGATCAAGATGCAAGTCATCAAAAAGGTATATGAGCCATTGAGCTTCACAACCACTTAAAGCTAAAGCTCTATATTCTGCCTCAGCAGAAGATCTTGAGACAGTTTTATGTCTCTTACTCTTCCATGAGATTAAAGAATCTCCGAGGATAAAACAAAATCATGTTACAAATCTTCTTGTATCAAGACAAGCAGCCCAATCCGAATCACTAAAACCCTTCAAGGTGATATTGTTCTCTGAAGGGAAGAAAAGACCATTCCCTGAGCTACTTCTATATTTTCTGAATATGGTTTGCTTAATGTCATTGCCTAGAAACTAGTTGGTTGAGTTTATCTTCACTTAGTTGATTTACTCTCTCTAGTGCATGAATGCTTAGTTCGTGTGAATTTGTTAATCGTTTCATACTTTTACTGATTTCGCTTAGTTTGATGTTTAGGTTTTGGAACTTTGAATTGATTATCGCTTAGTTAATTGATTCTCAACAAATTCGGAAGTTAATGGTTGGAATCTGAAAATAATCTTTTAAAACCAAGGATTGAGTTGTGAACAAACAAACCACAGGGATTTAGCCGTTTTATTATATTGTTTAACTACTGTTTCTGAATTTGATTTATGTTCATATTATCCAACAACAAAACCCCCCTTGTATGTGGGTGAGTATAAGGTGTTTGATGCTTTGCTTGAAAGATAATCCTTGGGAAACAACCTAGGAGTCACTTCCTAGTACTGCAGTTTTAATGGTTATATTATTTATCGGGTACGACCTCGATCAAATTTGGCGCCGCTGCC
>NC_032025.1:8921454-8923228 GCF_001865875.1 Lupinus angustifolius | reverse complement strand
GTGTATGTTGGTTAATATAGTTGTGGTTGGAATTTTTGCATGAAACTTTGTTTTCACACTTGTTTCATCACATATTGAATACTGGATGTATCATAGCCAATCACCTTGCTGCTGGTTGTGAGATACAAACAAGTAGTGACTAGTTTTCCTGTTGATTTTCTATTTTTGGCATAACTTTGGAATCTTTGATAAGAATTGGACATATTATATATGCATTTGGGATAGAAAAATGAGACGATTCTTTCTCTACACACTGCGTCTTTAGATGCCCACCTGAAAATCTAAAAAGAGTCTGTTTACTATTTCTTTTTTATTTTACAAGTTTATTTTCCAATTGTTTTGATTTTGTTGCATTTAATTAAATTAGTTAGGCTTTGAGTTTTGTCCTGAAACTTTTTGTGTATGTTTCCTATGGTATAAAATCCTGAAATTGATAGAACATTTCATAGTTTGGTTAGACAAGTTAGGAATTTAAATTTAGTGATACTGATTCTTTGCATTCAGTCTTTGCATTCAGTCTTTTCATCTTAGTGTTAATCTACCTTATAGTGATACTGATTCTGCTGTTTATGTGCATTCTGCTGTTTACTCTGAAAATATGGCTGAACCACCTCCAATCCCACGTGAGAGGACATTAAGGGAGCTGGCTGCACCTGATTTCACATACGAAAGCTTGTGTATCCAGTATCCCAATGAGGATGTGCCATATGTGCTAAAAACTGGACTAATCCATTTGTTGCCTAAGTTTCATGGACTTGCAGGTGAATGTCCTCATAAGCATCTTAAGGAGTTCCACATTGTATGTTCCACCATGAAGCCTCATGATGTCCAAGAAGATCACATATGTTTGAAGGCATTCCCACATTCACTTGAGGGTGCTTCAAAAGATTGGTTGTATTACTTGGCCCTTGGTTCTATTACTAGTTGGGATGACCTGAAGAGAATCTTCCTTGAAAAATTCTTTCCTGTCTCCAGGACCACTGCAATCAGAAAAGATATTTTTGGCATCAGACAACTACAGACAACTACATGCAGAAGGTTTATATGAATATTGGGAGAGATTCAAGAGACTTTGTGCAAGCTGCCCCCATCATCAGATCTCTGAACAACTCCTCCTACAATATTTTTATGAGGGTCTGAACAACATGGAGAGGAATATCATTGATGCTGCTAGTGGTGGTGCACTTGGAGATATGACCCCTTTTGAGGCTAGAGGTTTGATTGAGAAGATGTCTTCCAACTCTCAACAGTTTAGTGCAAGAAGTAGTGATGCTATAGTAGTCAGAGATGTCCATGATGTTGGGACAGATTCGGTGAAGCGAGATAAACTTGAGAAAAAAATTGACTCCCTTGCTACATTGGTCACTCAACTTGCCATGAATCAGCATAAACCTCCACTTGCTGCACGAGTTTGTGGCATTTGCACCACAACTGACCATTATGATGATATTTGTCCTTCTCTCTTGGAGCCCAAAACTGGTGACCATCCTGAGGTCTGTGCTGCAAATATTTACAACAACATACCTCAACAACAACAACAGAATTATGATCCTCCATCAAGCAGATACAACCCTGGTTAGAGGAATCATCCGAATCTTAGATGGTCTGATCCTTCACAGCCTCATCCAGGGCCACCATTTCAGAATAATAATGCTGCACAAAATAGACCATATGTATCTCCTCCAATCCAACAGTAGAGGCAACAACAACTGAATAGTAATCCTTCTATTGCATCTAGTGAACCTTCATTAGAAGAATTGGTGAGGCAAATGAC
>NC_032025.1:8920200-8921354 GCF_001865875.1 Lupinus angustifolius | reverse complement strand
TATGCAAAATTTCTAAAGGAGTTGTACACTCATAAGAGGAGGCTCAAAGGTAATGAGAGGATCAGCTTGGGCAGAAATGTTTCAGCACTAATAGGTAAACCTGTTCCTCACATTCCTGAAAAATGTAAGGACCTAGGTTCATTTGTTGTACCTTGCATAATAGGTAATATAAAATTTGAGAATGTCATGCTAGATCTAGGTAATTCGATTAATGTTATGCCTATGTCTGTTTTCATGTCTCTTTCACTTGGACCTATGCAACCCACTGGGGTAGTGATTCAATTAGCAAATAGGAGTACATCTTACCCTGCTGGTTTGATAGAGGATGTCTTGGTTCGGGTTGGTGAACTTATTTTTCCTGCTGATTTTTATATTCTCGATATGGAAGAGAGATCCTCCCGTAACATAGTTCCTATCATTTTGGGGAGGCCATTTTTGAGAACAGCCCGAACCAAGATAGATGTCCATGCTGGAACATTATCTATGAAGTTTGGTGAGAACCATTCTGTGTTTCATATTGATTTACTTGATGAGTTAACTAATGAGCATATCTATGATTTCCTTAATGATTTTGATTCTATGTCATTGATAGACTCATACACTTGTCATACATGCACTGATTCTGAAATTTGTAATTCTTGTATGGATGAGTTTCTGCATATTTCTGTTGATCCAAATGTTGTAGAATCAGATTGCACTAACCCAATTGTTGCAGACATCATACAACAATCTGATTTACTTGTCGAGGTACAAGCTGCAGAATCTATGTCTGCTACTTTGGTTCCATCTGTTTTGCAGGCACTTGTATTGGAGCTTAAACCTTTGCCTGAAAACCTCAAGTATGCTTACTTAGAGAATGATGAGAAGCTTCTTGTTATTGTTTTCACTCCCTTGATGTTGATCAAGAGGAGAAGTTATTGCAAGTGTTAAAGAAGCATAAGAAGGCAATTGGTTGGACCTTAGCTGATATTCCTGGTATTAGCCCATCTATGTGCATGCATAGGATACTCTTGGAAGATGGAGCTAAACCAGTGAGACAACCACAAAGGAGACTCAATCCAGTCATCCTTGAGGTTGTGAAGAAAGAGGTCACAAAGCTTTTACAAGATGGGATTATATATCCCATTTCTGATAGTCATTGGGTGAGCCCAGTT
>NC_032025.1:8918770-8920100 GCF_001865875.1 Lupinus angustifolius | reverse complement strand
GGCTCAATCAAGCAACAAGAAAGGATCACTTTCCTTTGCCATTTATTGATCAGATGCTTGAGCGCTTAGCAGGTAAATCTCATTACTGTTTTCTTGATGGTTTTTCTGGGTACTTTCCAGATCCATATTGCTCCTGAGGATCGGGGGAAGACCACATTCACCTGCCCCTTTGGCACTCTTGCCTATAGGAGGATGCCTTTTGGCCTATGACAAAACAGTTGGAGAGTCTATATTGATTATAGGAGGCTTAACCAAGAAAGAAGAAATGATCACTTTCCTTTGCCATTTATTGATCAAATGCTTGAGCGCTTAGCAGGTAAATTTGATGCATGTTTGGATAGTCTGGATAAAGTTCTTCATAAATGCATCGAAACTGACCTTGTTCTGAATTATGAAAAATGTCATCTCATGGTAGAGCAAGGCATAGTTTTGGGGCATGTGATCTCAAATAGGGGAATCAGGGTAGACCCTTCCAAGATAGATGTTATTTCACAATTGCCTTACCCCTCTTGTGTGCGAGATGTTCGTTCTTTTCTTGGTCATGCAGGTTTCTATCGCAGGTTCATTAAAGATTTTAGCAAGAAGGCTCTTCCACTATCCAACCTGTTGCAAAAGGAGGTGGTCTTTGATTTTGATGAGAGATGTAAAGAGGCATTTGATTGCCTCAAGACAGCCTTGACCACCACTCCTATTATCCAGGCACCTGATTGGACAGTCCCTTTTGAGCTGATGTGTGATGCTTCTAATTATGCATTGGGGGCTTGTTGAAAGAGTTTATTTGAGAGGTTTTCCCCCTCAACAAATTGTCCCCGACAGCAGCGCCAATTTGTTGAAAGGAGTTTTCCTCTTCGGTGTGTTTTCTTTATTTGGTTAAGTAAGTGAACTCAGTTTTATTCTTTGTTCGCCATCTCGGCTTTGTTGAAATAAATTCCAACACTGGTATAATGGTTTCAAGAATATTCTAGTTAAAACTTACTTCTAATAATCATGTGAATAAGTTATTCCTTCTTTGCCCCATCTCAACTTTATAAGAATAAATTCTAACGCTGATCCAATGGTATCGAAGCAATCCCCTATTACATAATTATTAAGTACCTTTGAATACCATCTCGGTTTTGTGGAATAAATTCCTACGCCGATTTAATGTATTCTGATCATGAGATTGAGTCAGTCCTTCAGTTTTGTCATTCTTCTGCACTGGGTGGCCATCTTGGTACCCAAAGGACATCACGAAAGGTTCTTGACTCTGGGTTTTATTGGCCCACCATCTTCAAAGATGCATGGAGGATTTGTAGCACTTGTGAGCAGTGTCAGAGAGCAGGTGGTACCT
>NC_032025.1:8917825-8918670 GCF_001865875.1 Lupinus angustifolius | reverse complement strand
GTTTCTAAATGGGTGGAAGCTAAGGCCACCAGGACTAATGATGCTCGGGTTGTTATAGATTTTGTTAGGTCTCACATTTTCTGTAGGTTTAGCATACCTAGAGCCATTGTTAGTGACCAAGGTACCCACTTTTGCAATAGATCCATGCAAGCTATGCTCAAGAAATATGGGTTTGTTCATAGAGTTTCCACACCTTATCACCCCCAATGTAATGGGCAAACTGAGATTTCAAACAGAGAGATAAAGAGGATTTTGGAGAAGATGGTGCAGCCTAACAGAAAGGATTGGAGCAACAGACTTGAGGATGCTCCTTGGGCATATAGGACTGCTTACAAGGCACCCATAGGGATGTCTCCTTATCGGGTTGTTTTTGGTAAAGCATATCATCTTCCTGTAGAGATAGAACATCGTGCATACTGGGCTGTGAAAACTTGTAACTTGGCTCTTGATCAAGTTGGTGAAGAAAGAAAGCTTCAATTGAATGAACTTGATGAGATCCGCTTAGAAACCTATGAGAACTCTAGGTTCTATAAAGAGAAGACCAAAAGATTCCATGATAACTTGATTTCTAGAAAGGAATTTTTGGTTGGTCAAAAAGTGTTGTCGTACAACTCTAGGCTGGGACTCATGAGTGGTAAGCTTCGTTCTAGCTGGATTGGTCCTTTTGTTGTTACTAATCTGTTTTCTTATGGTGCTGTAGAAATTAAAAGTGAATCCACAGATAAGAGCTTCAAGGTTAATGGGCATCGCCTCAAGCCTTTCCTCACAAATCCTTCCTTAGTGGATGAACTTGTGGAGGAGGACTCATTGGTTGAACCCACTTTCCTCCCTCCATGAATCAGGGA
>NC_032025.1:8913058-8917725 GCF_001865875.1 Lupinus angustifolius | reverse complement strand
GTGTGTTGGAGGGGTTAAATTCGGATTCCCCACTCCAAACACACACACTTCACTTTTTGCCTCATTTTGAAACACACTTTCGGTTTTCCCTCTTTGTGCTCTGCTAGGGTTTGCTCTTCCATTGCCATGGAAAGCTAAATTTCTGGACTAAGTTCCTTTGGTAATGTATCACAACTCTTGAGGTTTTGTTATTAATGCATTTTCGGTTTCTTTATTGTTGATTTCTTCTCTCTTTTCTGAATATTGTTTGCTTAATGCCATTGCTTAGAAACTGGTTGGTTGAGTTTATCTTCACTTAGTTTGATTTACTCTCTCTAGTGCATGAATGCTTAGTTCGTGTGAATTTGTTAATCGTTTCATACCTTTACTGATTTCGCTTAGTTTGATGTTTATGTTCTGGAACTTTGAATTGATTATCGCTTAGTTAATTGATTCTCAACAAATTCGGAAGTTAATGGTTGGAATCTGAAAATAATCTTTTGAAACCGAGGATTGAGTTGTGAACAAACGAACCAAAGGGATTTAGCCATTTTATTACATTGTTTAACTACTATTTCTGAATTTGATTTATGTTCATACTATCCAACAACAAAACCCCCCTTGTGTGTGTGTGAGTATAAGGTGTTTGATGCTTTGCTTGAAAGATAATCATTGGGAAACGACCTAGGAGTCACTTCCTAGTACTGCAGTTTTAATTGTTATATTATTTGTATCGGGTACGGCCTCGATCACTTAGCATTCCATTGTTTGCTAGCTTATTTTAGGCCATAGAGAGATTTTTCCAATTTACACACAAGAGACTGGTTAGGAATGTTAAGGCCTAGAGAAGGTTTCATATAAACATGCTCTATTAAGTCACCATGTAAGAAGGAAGTATTGACATCTAATTGATGCAAATGTCAACCTTTTATGGAAGCTAAAGAAATGATAGTTCTAATTGTGGTAAATTTAATAATAGGGTTGAATGTCTCAATGTAAGCAAACCTTACAGTTTGAGTGTAGCCCTTAGCAACTAGCCTAGCCTTATATCTCTCTATATTGCCATCAGCATGATGTTTGACTTTAAAAATCCACTTGCAGCCTATAACCTTTTTGTCACTAGGAAGATTGGTCAAAATCTAGGTTTTTTTCTTCTTAAGGGCTTCTAATTAATTGTGTATGGCATCAATCCAATGTTGATTCTTAATAGCCTCTTCATATGACTCAGGTTCTGAGTTAGAAGTGATAGCCAAGGTAAAAACCTTATGTTGGTGAGATAGTCTTTCATAAGATAAGACCTGAGACAAGGTATATTTAACCATGTGATTGTCTTGATATGGAATTTGAGCTCCTAAGCAGCAGTCAAATAGGTAGGAGGATTTCTATCCCTTGGAGATCTTCTAAGATCCATATCAAGAAACTGATAATCATTAACAGGGTGATCAACATTGGTTTCATCATGACCTTCAATCAGAAGGTTTGTTTCAGTATCTTGAACATTATCATGCTCATTAGGATTGACATGAGAGTAGTTAGGCAAATCATGATCAAGGTAACGGTCCTTAATATTAAAAGGTGAAGTAGGAGCAGAAGATTTATCATTCTCCTTAGTGGTAATATTTTTATTAGCAAAAGGGAACATATCTTCATAAAAATTCACATTTCTAGATATGAAAATCTCTTTACTCAAACAATCAAATAATATATATCCTTTAACACCAGTTTTGAAACCTAGGAATGCACATTTTCTAGCTCTAAAATCCAGTTTCTTTCTATGACTTGTAATAGTAGAAGAAAACATAAACATCAAAAAATTCTCAGATTTAGCAAATTAGGTTCATGATTATAGAGTTTCTCATAAGGAGAAAGGTTGCTAAGATATATAGATGGTTGTCTGTTGATCAAATAGACAACATGTGCAACACCATAGTTCCAAAAAACTTAGGTAGAGAGGATTGGTACATGAGGGTCCTAGTAATACCAATCATATGTTGATGTTTCCTCTCATCAATCCCATTTTGTTGAGGGGTCTCAACACAACAAGTTTGATGAATGACCCATCTTAAGTTTTAGAACTCATTTAACTTGAATTCTGGTCCATTATCAGATCTTATGATCTTGACCTTCAAACTAAATTGAGTTTTCTACAAGATTGAAGAAGGATTTAATAAGGTAATGAAGTAAATCCATGTATGCCTTGACTTATCATCTATAATGGTTAGGAAATATTTGTGCCCAAGGATATAGGGGATGGATATAGGCTCCCAAATATCAGCATGTATAAGATCAAAGATGTGTGATCAGAATCAGTTTTGCTATTTTGAAAGGGAAGCTTTGTTTGTTTTGCATAGTGACAAATATCACAAGGTTCATTAGAATTTCTATGTTGAATGAAAGAAAACCTTTTATTCAATATGGCAAGCTTAATGTTTGAAGGATGACCCATTCTTTTATGCCAAATGTCATTATGAATATGTCTAATATTGCTAACACTACTAATTCTGCTATTGTAATGGTAATTCATGCCCTTAGAACTAATGATGTAAAGACCTTTTATGGCCTTAGTTGCACCAATCATCCTCAATGTGCACTCCTCTTGCAACACACATTTGGTGTTGGTGAAGGTCAGCTTGCAATTAAGGGCACAGGTTAATTTAGAAACATATATTAGGTTAAAACTGAATCTAGGAATGTATAACATTGCTAAGGCAAAGATCATTATAAAAATTACAGTTCCAACAATATTACTCATCACTTCATTCCCATTAGGTAATCTGATTTGTATGAGATCAATCTCTCTGGAAGATTGGAATACTGATAAGGAAAAGCAAACATGATCATTTGCTCTTATATCAAGAACCCAATCTTTTGTATTAGTAGGATAAATCATGGTTATATGAGTCATAGAGTTACCTGAATCAAAGGACTCAACATTAGTGATATGATTAGTCACTTGGACACATGTTGATTCCTTCAGCATGACCAGAATTGCTTTGTGTTGTTCAGTTGTGAATCCTCCTAAATTGTCTTTAACATCTTGCTTTTAATTTTCAGTGTTGGCAAAATTGATGTTGCTATTTCTTTTATAGTTAGGAGGGAAGCCATGCTTCTTGTAACAAACATCCACAATGTGGCCACTTTTTTTGCAGAAGGAACACAGTTTGAAACCAGATCCTCTACCCCTAAAACTGTTGAAGTTATTGCTTCTTCCCATGTCATTATTTCCATTAGGAGCAAATCCTCTTCCTCTGAATCTTCCTTTGTTAGAGGTTTCAGTAGAATTTCTAATTAGGATCTTGGGATACTCCAATGGATCAGACAAGTTCAATTGCCTTTCTTATTGAATTAATAAAGAGAAAGCTTTATTCAAAGATGGCAGTGGATCCATAAGCATGATTTGGGATCTCACTACTGCATACTGCTCATTCAGACCCTTGCGGAATCTAATAGCACAATCATCTTCTCTATAATTTCTGACCAGAGTGACAAGATTGGAGTCACGGTGGATGGGACATGAGGGTATAGGTCTAAAGTTTTCAAGTTCTTGCCATAACCCCATGATAAGTGCCAAACATACCTAAAAATCATACACTTTTATGGCACTTATCTTAAGCATAATTGAGAAAAACCAACATAAAACAATACATTTTGTATAAAATATCACAATTTGGTATATTTGTGTTTGTATTGCCTTTCTATGTATTTTGTAGAAATAAAATGAAGAAAAGAAGAGAAAAGATTCATGGTCAAAAAGCAACAAAGGTCAAGAAAATCAAGGTGCTCAACCAGGCAGCTGAGCGTGGAAGAAGAAAAGAAGAGAAATGATTCATGGTCAAAAAGCAACAAAAGTCAAGAAAACCAAGGTGCTCAACCATGCAGCTGAGCAGACCTGCTTAGGTGCTCAACCTAGCACCAGACTAGGCCTGGCACGGTCAGAAATATGCTTGACAAGATCAGACACGAGGTTGGCACAAGCCAAGCTGCTGAACAAGCTGCTCAGCGGTCAAACCAAGCTGCTCAACGGAGAACCAGACTCCTCGCCAGATCAGCAAGCACCAAGCCACGTCCCAGTCATCACGGTCAAAAGCTGCTGAAGAAGCAGCTCATCGGTGAAGCAGGTGCGCTAGGCGGTGCTTACCAAACTTGACTTAACCATCAAGCAAACCATGAAGTCATCCATGACCTCACCTCAAGTAGCCCACCATAGGCTTTTCAGAAGTAGCTCACAATAGCTGGTCTCGTAGCCCACAACTAGCTTTGATGAGTCATGCACAAGGAGGTGACTAAGCTACTTGGTCAAGGGACCAAACCCATGCTGAAGGGTTTGGTCAGCTGCTGAGCGGTCCAGCTCAGCAGCTCAGCGGTCTGGAGTGGAGCCTATAAATAGAGGCCATTTCCTTCGAGTAAAACAGATTGTAATTGAGCATTTCATCAAAAAAAACCTCTCAAAAACACTTGAAAGAAGGAATTCTCTGATTTTGAAGTCCTTTCTTCATTTCTTAGTTTAGAGTTTTCATTTTCAAGTAAGTTTTGTAATTTGTAGTTTAGAATTCAAGAGGAGAAAAGGAGAAGGCAAAGGAGATGCAAAAATCAATTTTGTACTCTCATTTGGAACTCAAAAGTAGCCAATCCTTGGATGGATAGCTCATGTTCCTAAACACTTTCTTTTGAATAAGGTTATGTAATTT
>NC_032025.1:8881038-8913053 GCF_001865875.1 Lupinus angustifolius | reverse complement strand
TCTTAATTTACAAAAGTTTGGATTTTAATCATTCAAGTTGGTGCTTTGGTTAATATTATTTTTTTGAGAAGTACTTAATGCTCTTTTTAGATTGACACCTAAAAAAATGATTTCAAGTCAAAACTACTTGTCTCAAACACCTAACAAATAAAATTTGGAGTAGTTGTACTACTTAGTTTATTTGTCAAGTTAAGCATGTTTTTCTTAAGATCTTACATTCATCACTCACTCAATATTAGAATCGCCAATGGTTAGGGTGTGACAACCTAATCTATTTTATGGTCGTAGTATTGTTTAAGTGGTGAATATAAGTGTTTATCATTCTACCATTTTAGGCTACACACTAAAAGGAGGATTACAGACCTTGGTGTTTGGGGTTAACCAAAGTAAAACATAAGAACTTGTCTAAGTAGTTCAAACTCAAAAGATGATGAGAAATATATTTTCCTTATTAAAAAAGATTTTGTCTCCTTAAGAATTTGTTAATATTTAGTTTTATGTTTATTGTTACTTGTTTATATTCACTTTAAACAAAAATCAATCAAAATATGTTCAACTCCATTATTTGTGCATTGACATATTTATGATTTATTTTATTAGGCAATTCCTTGTGGTTCGACATAAGCCTATACTATACTACAATTGAATCTTGAAAGAGGTGTAAATTGTAAAATAGTAAAGTGTTATCAATAAATTTATTTGTTGAAAACACATTTTAATATACAAAATTGATGAAGCTAACTTACTAACTTTTATTTATTGTTATTTACTTCCCACCATTTATTTATTCTTTAATACCAACCTTCCTTAAGAAGACGTTTGGTTTGTTAATAAGATGAACCCGAAAGGGTGTAGATAAATAAAAGGTCACTAAATTTATTATTCTTTTGTTCTTTATTTATTTATTTGTATCTAACAACTAACTATTCGTCACTTTTATATATTAGAATACCATTAAACCGGTGTTGGAATTTATTCCACAACACCAAGATGATATTCAAAGGTACTTAATAATTATGTAATAGGTAATTGCTTCGATACCATTATGTCAGCGTTAGAATTTATTCTAACAAAGCCGAGATGAGGCAAAGAAGGAATGACTTATTCACATGATTATTAAGAAAGTAAGTTGTAACTGGAATATTCTTGAAACCATTATACCGACTTTGGAATTTATTCTAACAAAGCCGAGATGGCGAACAAAGAATAAAACCGAGTTCTCTTACTTACAAAAGGAACATAACGAAAATGAGAGTATTAATCTTTCAACAAATTGGCACTGCTGTCAGGATGATTTGTTGAGAGGAGAAAACTCTAAAATAAAATACAAACACCGAACTACCCTTTCAACACCCCATCAAGTGTGTGTGATATTCATTGACTAGCTTGTTCCCCTTCTTTGCACTGTAGATTTCTTCTTGGAGGTTTCATATCCTAAACACATCCCCTTGATAGTATCTTTCTTTTAGATCTTCCCATACATCAAGGGTTGTATCCAAAGAACACTCTGCAATATTGACCTATCCAAAGAGTGATTGATCCATAAGAGGACAAGAGTATTGCATATGTCCCAAGATGCAAAAGCATGATCATGATGTGCTAGGTCTTGAAAGAGTGCCATCAATAAACTGAAGTTTATTCTTATACTTCAGTGCCATCAACATTTCCCTCAACCAGGAGTGATAATTGCCGCCTCGTAGAGGAGGTGTTACCAATACAGTTGCAGGGCTTTCACTAGGGTGCATATAGTAAAGGCTGGATGGGTTGTTAATGGGGTTGATGATGTTGACTGTGGTGGCCATCTATGAAAGAGGAGAGGAGATCTGGACAGGGGTGAGTAGTAGCAAAAGAATCAGAGAATCAGGCGCAACAAAGCATCAAAAAATGCTATGATACCATCTTAAAAAAATAGCATCCATTGAAGAAGAAAGAGGAAGAAATTCAATCGAAAAACAAGAAGATGAAAAAATACTTCTATATCTTTTATTGATCTTGAAACTATGGAATTACAAATCATGAAAAATAAAGCAAAGACCCAAAAACTATTTATAGCAAAAACCTAGCCGACTTAACTAACAAATCCTAACTGATTTACTAAAAATGGAAATGTTCCAACTAGAACAACAAATACAACACCAAGACTCGATAATCTTATTGATCTACCAAACTGATTCCTTTCTCCACCATAAGTATAAGTCATGGCTATATCATCTAGACCAATTTTTCCCATGAGAGTGGGCTTGTGAATGAATTGACTAAGAATGAAGGTGATGGCTTTCCCCTCAATATAATAAGTGAAAACATGGCTTCTGCTCATGCCTTGATGCAACTATGTTGTTTCGTTGCATATTGAAGATCCAGCATTCATTGATTGAGCCTGCACCACCACTTTGCCTTTACTGCAACAGCTAGAATGGGAATTATGTTTCCCTCTTACCCTGCAATACATAGAAGCAATCAAACCATGAGAATGAAGTAAATTTAACAGAAATTATGTTTATTTTAAGAATCATTTTCATTGCTTTCATTCCCTAAGCTTTTATTAAATAAAAGTTTTTGTTTATAACATAGGATACCAAAACCATGATGTAAATGCGTTTCGAAAACTTAGTAATGTAAAGGGCCTAAAACAAAAATAGCAAAATTCGCAATGGAACTTGTATATATGCTAATTAGGTGATAATAATTACTATGAAACCAAATTGCTAACCTCCACCATCAAGGAATAAAATATTGGTTTAATAGTGTAAGACTCTACTAGATCATTATGATGACCAAAAAGTTAAGGGTTCAATTTTTTAGAGCAACACTTATTGAGAGGGGTAACCATGTACCTCGAAAAAGATTGTTTTCTTATCCAAAAGGTGGAAGAATATTCTTGATAATATCAACAACAAAAAATTGTTAACACTCATTTCCACTATGTGGCAAATGTAAAATGCTATTATTCCTAGACAAAGTTCCTCTAAAATAAGTTTGTAAGTAAGTTGAACAATTATAAAATAAAAATAAATTAAATTATAAAATAAAGTATAGAACTCATTTAAGGATAATTGTGGACGAATGTGAATGCTCTAAATGATTTTAACTTGTGATGCATGCAAATAAATATATTTAAATTAATGTTAAACAAATTCCAACCAATGTAACTAATCATGAACTAGTGAATTGTTAATAAGTAATCTAAATTTAAACGGAAAACATTTTTCCAAAATAAGGTTCAAATGATTAGAATCCAAATAGTTCTTAACTTTACACAGGTTCACGTTAGTCTCAACTATCCACAATTCTTATTTTCTTGAAATAGTGGGTTGAACAATGAATGATTTTTCATTGAATTTGAAAACAATTTGGAATTGTGAATTGTGGCAAACATATAAAACTTCAATAGCACAAATTCACATCAAATTAAAAAACTAAACACAATACAATTTCTCAAATTTTCAATGTGATATGCAATGAACTATATTTGAATCTCTTAAAATTTATTCTAAACTTTAGGATCATAATATTTAGATATTGAAATGTAATCTAGATAATGCATATTTAGGGAAGATAATTTAGAAGAATGAAGGTCATAGACATGAAAAATCTAATCAGATGATGAATGTGTAAAAATAACTGAAAGATGAATACTGTTATACAATCAAGATTATTCATTTGAAGCACACTTGAATATATTGATAGAGAATACAATGAAGTTATATATCTTTATTTAACCCAAATCTATGATGGAACATTTATACTTTTAGAGTATCTCTTCCCAGTAGATAACTTATCTTCTCCAGCTAATAAAAGTATAACATATGATGAATGTGTACTATTTTGTTTCGTTTTAGAAATATTTTTATAAAAAATAATTAAATAGGACACATGTCATGATTTTATTGGTAGGATGAGATAACCTATCTCCTTGTACCAGGAGATGCATTATTCTCTTTATAGTTTTTTTTGTCTTTCTAAGTCTTTATACCCAACTGTTCTTTATGACAGAAGTTTATCCATTCTAATTATAAAAGTTAGAATACCAAATTGACTACATATCACTTGACTACCATAAATCTTATCTATAACAATTGCATTTTTTTCATGAAGAGAGATTTCCTTTCAATTCTCACTCTTTTTCATGAAGATCGATATATTTCTTTAATTAAATCTCTTTCAGAATTTTATTTGTAGTTTTGTCCTTCATAAAAAAAGAAATAAAATCTTCATTACCTACAGAATAATTACAACATGTTCACAGTCATAATTTTTTTATTAAATTATACTAATTAAAATGATAGCTCTACTTGTTGGTAGGACATTATGCACCCTATGAGATACCTTGGTTGAACAAAAAAAGTAAAATAATGGCTCCAATTTTAGCCATTGGATGTTTAAACCTAATTATCTAAAATCGGATAGATATGGAGCAGGAAGCAGCACCCCATCCTCTTCTTTCTTTGAGGTCTATTTACGAGTTATATTTTAGAGGAAAATAAAATACTTAAAAATCATGAAATACCCTTTTGAAATAATTCTCAAATTGTTTATATATATTATTTTTTATCTAAATAAATTCACCATCAACTTGTGTAACTCTCTTTTTCACGTGGGACCCCTTGGATTGTAAGGAGATAAAGGGGAATGGTGGACAGTTTTTGTTGCAGTGGATTATTTGTTCGTTCAGCTTTATTTTGTTCCTATGAATTCATGATATAAAAATTAGTTAACGATACACTGTCTCAATATAATATAATAATTATATTCATCATGTTTTCATTGGTTAAAACTGATCGATTAGCCAGTTTTCAATTGAATCCTAACCGTCATATGAACCAATTTTTATTTAAAATTAATTTTTTAATAAAAATAAAAAATTATTAGTTCTCTTATTGATTTTATATCATTAATGTATATATAAATTCATAGACATTAGATTTAAATAGTGAATCACGGTGAATAATTATAGCAGTATACCCTGATCATTTAATTACTAAGACACTATTAATAGCACTACCATAAATAGTTTTCGGTTAAACGTAGAGTAAATTACACTGACATCCCCTGAGTTTTAGCGAAATTATATAAACTATCTCTCACTTTTCTACACCTACGTAGACCCCCTAATTTTTATACTTTGATTACACTAATCACCTCTGCATGAGAATTAAATGTAATTTTTTAAATAAAAAAAGTGTGATAAATGCAATTAAATTAAACTAAACATGGTATATTGTGGAGACAAGTCCAAATAATATATGAGTCCATACCTCTTTATTATTTTGGTTGGTTACGATATAGTATAAGAGCAATTTAAATAATATATCTTTAGAATTGTTGATGCATTTTATAACAAAAAATATTAAAGATACATTGATTTGTATATTATTTGTTCTCACAATGTACCATGTTTTGTTTAACATAATTGCATTTATCACATTTTTTGGTTTAAAATATTACATTAAATTATCATGCGGGGGTGGTCAGTGCACCATGTATCCTAGAAAAATCACTGCACCCAAAATTTGTTCGGTTTCATGTCGGTTGCATTTTAATAATAGCGTAAATCAATACATAACTTCCCTCATGGTGTAATTTTCATTTCCTATTTTGCCCTTCACATTATTTAATTTTTACAAAAAAACTATATAATCCTAAGCAACTACCACCAATACATTAATTAACCATATATCTCACATTAAATTAAACATTATCATAAACACAAAAAATATAATATAAAGTACAACAAACACACAAATACTTTATAATTCAAAAAATGAAATATATAAAAATTGAATATGTAGTATTACACAATATTCACCGGCAGGCATGAAGTGCATGTACACACTAGTTATCTACATAGGGAAAACACAAAACAACCACCCATCATGGTATAATTTGTGTTTTCCTATTTTGCCCTTAATATCTTTTTATTTTTACCAAAAAAATTATATAATATTATTTTCTTATTATATCCTTATTATCTTCTTATTTTAAAAGTGTATTTAAAAAATTGAATATTAGACCAATTGAATAAATTCAACCGTAAATTTAGCACAAAAAATTATATATCAGTTTATAAAATATAATCTATACATTGCAAACGATAGGAAAGCGGGTTAACAGGCACGACAGTGCATGTCAACATGCTAGTTTGTATAAAGATTAATATACATACAATATATCGTTTGTCATCTATTTAAATTATTCTTTTTAAAATGTCAATAATAATTAGGCTAATTTACATGTGTCTATTTCTGATTGGTCCAAAAAAGAGTTAAAAAAATTAATTTTTTATAAATTTTAGTTTTTTAAAACTTTTTTGGACCAATTAGAAACCAGCACATGTTATGACAAAAATAATTTAAAAATATAATAACTTCAACTGGCAGTAAATAGTTTATAGCATGCTCTATTTATATAATTATTTTCCTGTTGACCTTCATGGATATTTAAAACAGACCCGACATAATAAGACAAGTGATAAGACTTGGTGTATGACTCAAACCTTTATCTTACATAAACAAAAGAGTAAATTACAATGGTAATTTAATTAAAATTACATAAAGCATTCCTCTTTTTTTATACTCACATAAATACTCATAATTTATATTCGTATATATACCAATTTGCACCAAATATGACCGTAATCTTTTAAATAAAATATATGTTGAATGTAATTTTGTGAAACTATGTGAGATTTCTATATAATTTACTTTAAGTAATTAATTATAAGATTTAATATGTATATATTGATAGTATAAGATATTTTTATATTGTTAGCAAATCATTCTGTATTCATATGTTAACCATCATTAACTCTCAACTAAAATTAATACAAATCAATTGTGAATAAAATATATTTATAGTGTAAAAAACTTTATATTGAGTGTGTAGATTTCACATTCTTAATTATATATTAGTTAAGATAAATTTATCACTTTGTATATTTTTATATAGAATTTGATTATAAAATTACTCTTCTCATTTGTATATTTAATAATCAAATTCTATTTTCAAAATTGTAAATGACCAATTTATTTTAACTAATGTATAACTAATTAATCAAGAGTAAATTAACCGACATTTCTTGGAATTTAACTTAAAAGTGTAATAAGCATGTATTATTAGTGTAAAATTTAAGCACAATCAATATACTATTCAACATTTATTTATATTACTTATATTAAAAATTGATGATCAAACATGAATAACAGACAATACAATAATAATATAACAATCTTCTTTTATACGATCAAAATGCATATATCTTTTTCTTTTAACTTAATTATAATTATCATGATTTCTAGTTGAATGTAATGTATATATGTAAACTATAGATGGTTGTGTGAGTGAAAAAGGGAAAGGTACTCTGAATGTACTCTAAATCATATGTTCTAAACATGCATTAAAAATATTGAATAATGCTTCATACACATCTCCCATTTGCTTTGGGAAAGAAATTACAAGGTTATCCAATTATGGATCTTTATAATTTTAAGAGTAAATTATACCAACATCTACTGAGTTTTAGTGAAATTATATAAATCACTCTTCAATTTTTTACACTTACACAAACCCTTTATTTTTTAATACTTTGATTACTCTGACCATCGCTGCATGAGAAATAAGTGTAATTTTTTAAATAAAAATGTGATAAATGCAATTAAGTTAACCAAAACAACATGGTTTATTGTCGAAACAAGTCCATAGAATATGAGTCACTACCTCATTATTATTTTTAGTTCGTTACGATAAAGTATAAGAGTGATTTAAATAATATCTCTTTAGAACTGTTGATACATTTTGTAACAAAAAATAATGAAGATACATTGATTTGTATATTATTTGGTCTTGTCTCAATGATATATGTTTTGTTTAACTTAATTGTATTTATCATATTTTTTGTTTAAAAGATTACACTTATTTTTCATGAATAGATGATTTGTATAATTTCATTAAAACTCAGGATCAGGATGTTAATATAATTTACTACAATTTCAATTAATCCATTAATTTTGAAATGGATGGTGATGCAACATATCCTATTTGTTAGGACCGCCTAATAACATCTTCACATTAGGGATAAGTCCAGGAAAAAAAATGATAAAAACAAAACGAATTCGATTAACAGATATTGTGAAAAAAATCTTATAATTCAAAATTTTCAGCTGAGCTATATCGGAAGCTATCAAATAAGGTGAATGTTGCTTCTGGGCTTAAATTTTTATAAATAAATATTAACTTTTTTCCTTCCCTATCTGCCACAATTTTTCAACAGTGATTTTTCTGCCCAAACCCACAATATTCTAATGTTACTCATGAGCTTTTGTCTTAACTTCTGAATAGTTTTCATATAGTGATTTGTAACAAAAGGAAACTTGTATGCACAGGAACTTCAAATTTATGAAGTCCCAATTACAAAAGGGAATATAAAATTATGATCCTTCAAGAGAGTCAGTAATGTGTTACAGAGATAAAAATTACAAAAAAAAAATGTAAATTACTACATGTAAAAAATGACAATTCTTGATATACACAAATTATACATCACTGAACTAATACAATTACAAAATCAACCCCAAGGGGAAAACTTGGACTAAAAAATCATATGGATTGAATGGGTAATGAAAGAAATGCAACTAAGTTTCCTACTACATAAAACTAATCAGCCATGCATGCACCAAATAATAAGACCAAATTTATCTACCAATGGCAAATAAATCTTCCCAAGTGAGGCAATGAGACAAAGAAGAGACATAATTTGAAGGCTGAATCAAGCCCTTTTCCCAATTATCCAATTTCCTAGTTATGAATCATGAATGCACCAAACATTAGGATCAATTGATCTAACAATACCCATGTTCTTTTCCTAGTTATCAAATTTCTTAGGTTGGTGCCATTGCGCCAAACTTCTTAACAACGAACCGAGGAATGAACTTCTTGTAGGCAACACTTTCTTGGCGCATAAATGTTTTCCTCCCAAGTCTGTGAAAACTGGATCCATATCCTTGCTTCTCTGAGTTCTTTCAATCTGCATAATATACAAACAAATACATTTTGGTTAAGAAAACAAGTGCAGAAGTTCATCTTGTCTTATACAGAAAAGGTACAATTCTGCATCTTATCTACTCTAGTAATAAGGAAGTTAGAGATGACATAAATCATTGGCCAAATTACCTTGCTTATTTTTCCATCTTTCAAATAGTACCGAATACCAGACCAGTTGATACATTGAGAAAAATGAGACCGAACCGCGGATATAGGGTATAGAAAGTTATCCACCAGCATTGCAACAAATACCTGCTCAAAAGAAATCACATTATTATTTTACCAACTACTAATCAACAACATTTCACCTTCCTTGGAATAATATTATATTTATATAAGTATATATGTAAGTATTTCCAACATATATTGACTCAAGTCTTTGCATAGTTCCTCTATTTTATAATTGATCTTTTAGTTCAATATTTTTATGTCAATTCTTGTTATAGCAGCAGATACCCCATGTACTTGCCTATGTCAGTTCTTCACGCTTGAATTCTCTTCTGACGATTTTGGTTCGATTATAATTTATGTTCCTTTAATCAATATTTATAATATGTAAAGTCTAAAAGCATTGCATCAGTGTTAACCTTGGGTTATTATTGTTACCTTCACAAAATTGGCATACAAGGCTGATAAAGAATTACTAAAGATGCATTACTACAGTAGGATAAGTGATTAATCAAATCTACCCACAGAAAACAAGGGAAAATACTTACAAGACACCAGTTATATGAAGCGAGAGAAAGTTGTGGTGCCTCTGGAGACAACATGTTGCACAGTTGAACTTCTATCCTTGTCAAGTTCCACATCGAAACAAGCTCGACAAGAGTGCATATGGCTAGGATGGTCACGAGCACTAACCCTGGGAAAAGGCATATATTAAAATGTAAAAACTGAATGTAAAGGTTAATCCAAAAGTTCATCTCAATAAAGCAGTTCTCCCATTTTTCTTTTCCTTTTCACAAGCCCTGTCTATTTATTGAAAATACATGCAACTTATAATAATGAGTAAGAGAATGTTACTGTTGGATTTAAATTCCATGTGCCATATCATTGAATTACTGAATGGAACAAATAATCCACACAAAATGATCACAGTCAATGGATAGACCTCATTTCTCTATTTTATTTTAATACCCCATAGGGGTAAGACAGTAAAAAAAAAAATATAAATAACTTCTTACAAGTTCGTATATAAGTACGATTATAACTTCCATAAAACAAAAATAAATACTAATAATAATAATAATAATAATCCACACAAGTGAAATTCCTTCATTAAAGATGAACAACTTATAATTTTGGATATAAAACCAGAGATAATCATAGAGAATAGAGAGCTGCTAACACTGCAAACAAGTTTATCAATAATCCCCATTCATCACTAGAATCCATCCAATTTGTTTACTCATGAATAAACACTAACAACCTACCTAAAAAGGAAAAGTAGTATGCTCACCACCAAAAGTGTAGGGCGTCTCTTCAAATGAGTACGGCTTATTATAAAATCTTAATGCTGCAACAACATGAATCAATGCCATAAAATACGGTGTTACGAATCCCCATGACGCCCAACTGTGGAATGCAAACAATGCACGGTTCATCAACCAGTTAACATTTGTTATGTACGACTCCAAAACGAATGTTTGTTTCCTCAAGTAATTCCAGTACCTGCACTTTTAAAAAAAATTCAAACACTGAATATGCAAAGAAACATCGATTTCAGAGAAGAGTAGTAATCACACACAAACCTTCCAAAATTGAGATCACTTGCGAGGGGATGGGGAAAGACAGCAACTGGAGGCGAACTGATGAGCCTTTTATGAGCCCCTGTTAGGGATAGTAATTATTTGTTAGAATATTAGGTTATTGTTTCAAGAGACTTACGAACTCAGGAAAGAGAAGTTAACAAGTCTACAGAAAAGAGAATCGAACAGAACTAATGTGCTGTGATTGACTGAATCTGAACTGAAAAGGAGAAAGAGCTCGCCCAAGGGTTTTCCCTTCAACAAAGAGATTTTCCTTTTACAACTGAAGTAATGCTCAATTCTGAAAAATAACAAATCTAAATCCCCTTTTCTGTTCTTTCGCCTCTATCCTGCTAAAATATTTGATCACCCCCTCATTTATCTTTTCTGATTGCTCTGTCTTTCCTTTATTCTTCCGAGTATATACCTTTTTGGGTCCCATCCTAGTCTTATCATGCTAGTGGTCTTATTGGGCTAGGATTGCAATAATCACAGTACACTACTACTTCACCTAGATTACTGTTATCATAAATGGGAGAGGTAGTGGTTTGAATTAATCATAACAATCTTATTAGTAAAAAATATACATTCTCTCTTTTCCCTATTATTCCTACTGCAATGAACAGCATAATAAACAGGAACAGAATAGGAGATTATTTTAAGTATATGGCCAAATAAATGAAGTATATTATTCTAATTTAATTACTAGAAGGTTGTTGTATTTTTTTCTATAAACAATCACAAACATCAGAGACAATTTTTTAGTTTCTTAAAGGAACTGTTTAGGAAATAGAAACATCAGTACCAACAAGGCGTTGGTCTAATGGTATAAAGTCACATTAGATCCCCAGATTGACCAAAAGGTCAAGGTTCCATTCATGTGAGCAACACTTGTTGGGAGGGACAGTCATGCATCCTGAAAAAGATTAGTTCTTTACTCATAAGGTGAGGGGGTACTCTTGGTTATACCAAAAAAATCAGAAACATCATTCTCTTTAACACTTTGTTTACTGAAGAAAATGTTGCCCAAACAAAAACTAACACAGAACGTACATTTTCTGCAATTTGTTCATGAATAAACATCAAACGACTACAAGAAAATGCTCATAACATTGTTAAACCTTACTACAAAGAATCAACTCCTCTATGCATCAAACATCATTTCATCATTATTTTCATTGAGCAAAATGCAGATAAAGCAATTATATATGAAGATCAAAGTGCTCTATAATTTTTTTTATAACAGAACCAGAGACGTACCAGCTACGGCCGCAAGAGTCATATCATCAGAATATCCTCCATTTTTAAGTCCCGATACTAAACCATAACGATCTTGCCTAAAGTCGTCAGCATGCATCTGGGCAATAACTAAATAGTTAAGAGTGCAAGTTTTTTCTTCTTCAAAGCATCGATTAAAAACAGAAATGTTAAAAGCTACTTGCCATCATGCACCCTCCCCACAGAAAGAATGTCTTTCCACCAGTGGCAAAGCCCATTGAACAAGGCTGTCAAAAAAAGATCAGGAACAAACGAGTTAAAGAATTACAGTTAAATATTATGAATATTACCAAAAGCCTAAATGAAAATTTATCTAATTAATTCTGAGACTGAAGTCAAATTTAATTAGCTAAGCTTCACCTATAGGTTTAATACCAAAGCAAATAGAAAATAAAACACATAATCTTATATGCAACACGTGCTGCAGACATTGGAGATAAAAAGCATGAGGTAGTTGTGTACCATATGGTATTCATAGATGCAATAACTTCCTAGACTTCCAGATGGCAGATCAAGAGGGTATCCAGTTTGAATAAATATCTGTTGAGAATCAAAACAGTTGAGGCCATAATCAAATAATTTAGACAAGTGTAACCATGTTATTCTAATTAAAATCTTAAAAAAAGAATAACAAGAAACAATTTTATACTTCAGGTTTCTTTTCCATCTCGCGAGTCAGGGCCCCGATTGATCCAGGATGTACCCTAACATCATCATCCAAAAACAATACATACTTGCTGCGTTTATGCATTTTCTCCACTCCAACCTGAAAAGGTGCCAATGCCAAGTAATACTAACTAGTTGGTAAAATGCATCTAACAAGGACAACCTAATAAATCACCAAAAATGAAAATGTCTCGATATTTTCATTCAATAAGTTAAGTAGGTCCTTTGCACATATGTCTTCCTTTGCCTAGTAAATGTTATATAGGGGAGATGCTTCACAAAAACTAGTTAACGAAACAATTAAGATCATCCCCAATTTCAAATTTTCAACAGATTAATTTGACTTCAAATAAATGTAAGAAATACAAGACTAAGGTTTTCAGTACAACATGGACCATGGGCTTACTTTGTATTAGAAAACACTACCAATATATATCAAACAGAATTTCATACCAATTGATTGTGAATTTTTTGGCTACAAGTTGTTGACAAACCAGCTTCAATGATCTTTGCATCAACATAATCCTGCATACATCCAACAAGCATCCAACATAGTGAGATGCAAAGAGGAATATCAGATACAGCTTAGCTGCAACAGATTAATGCAACAACACCAAAGCAACAGAATCAATCTCAGTGTGGAAGTGTCGATGGTTCAGGGAGAAAATGAAATGAGTTTAAGATTGCAAGACTTAATATGAAATAATTACAATCATGAATTTTAAAAGAAGATTTTGTGACTTATTTATACCTCAAATTCTAATATTAGTTGTGATACAGCATGGTAAGCAGGATCCTCAGTACTTTCTACCACAAAAAGGAATTCTACAGGGCCGCCATAAAGAGATGTTATCTGCATTTAAGGAGAGAAACAGATTTAGAATCATAATGAACCAAAACTCTTCATTAAAAGGTCAGACCAAAAAACAAAAAGGCAAAACAATGGTGAACAAAGTAAACCCCAAGTATAAGCTGGAGAAGTATTTAAAGATTACAATCTAAAATATATTTTAATTTAAAAAGTATCTTAATTAAGGTCAACATGTTCCAGTTGCACATATCCTATAAGTTCTCACCTGACTTCTCCAATTGTGGAGATTATGTTCTCCGAACCCTTTTAGGGGCATAACTACTGTCACTCTTGGAAGATTGGCCTGATTGGAGTGCTCAAGTTCATTAATATCATGAGAAAGGAAAGATAAGCTATTGCCATTCTTCATGCTATCGGTCATTCGTTTTATCTCTCTGTTCCTGTAAAGGGGGGGATGCTGTAAGTTTCTGGTTAAGATGACAATGGAAGTGTTTCCTAACTCAGACAACAAAGAGTACCTGACACGAGCAGCAAGAGCCCACCCCAAAGCAAGTACTAAGCATATTATACATCCCTGCAGAGAAACATAAAATTCAGGTTTTGGTACATAAAATTCAGATTCTTATGATATGGTACCACGATATATTTCCTCGAGCAACAAGGAGGAAGAATGCATCATAAAATTTCTATGAAACTTGTGTAAATAATTATCAAGCAAAGATGCAAGTAGTCATGCAACTGAAAGGCAAAAGCAAAATGACTATCTAATTGATACATAAGCACGACACTAATATACTAAGCATGTATTCTGATACTTTTTCAGTCAACAAGCATGCGATTTACAGCTTCAGTTTGATACGCAACCCAGGGAAAGAGCCCTTTCCAGTTTCAACAATGCATTACTTTCTATTTCTACAATGTTGCTTGTCTTACAAGTATGGATTCTACATGTGGATTCAAAGCCTTCCTGATATCTCAACTACAAGGATAACAGATGCCAAATCTGTCAGTGCGACAGATAGGATGCAACCCAGAACAGTGATGCCTCAGTTATCATAATTTGAGGATAAAATCAGTGAAAAAGATTCATAGGAAAAAGTATAGATTGTACATCTAAATACTACACATTCAAATATAGTTGAAGACTATCCACGTCCTTTGAAGCCAAACTAGGTCACTGTTTATTAACCTATAACTAAACCATTTGATCCACTTTGTGGTAGCAGCAATAGATTCCAACAGAAATGCATAATAAACTTAAATCCATGTACTTTCAAGTCGTCCTAAGCTGTTCAATAAAAAAAAAGGGAAAATTTTACAAAACCCCCTTAAACTTTATGTATTTTGTAAATAGGTACCATAAACTATTTTTTCTTCTTAATTACTCCTTAAACTTTAACTATTTGTGAAATTAGTCCCTACACATATATAATTTTAAATTACTAACCATGAAAAGAATGAGAGATGAAGCATTCAGCAATGTTAACTAACCTGCTGCATCAAAGTAATTAACATAGTACAGGAAACAGAATAGGGACATTGTCTGTGGTTTAAATTTTTGTTTTGCTAGGCCTCTATATAGTGCACATTGCACAAACATAATAGAGCAAGTGTTCAAATGTAATAATAAAAAGTAAAAAAGAAGAAGAAAAGGGAAATGAAATAGAATAGGAATGAAACATCTTTCTGCATTATGGACAGATAGAGAGTGCTCTATCCAACACTGTGTTTTCATCTGTTATTTTAGGAATTTAAGGTTTTATGTATGTAAAGACTAATTCCACTAACAGTTAAAGTTTAAGGAGTAATTAGGGGAAAAATAGTTTATAATGTTTAGTTGCAAAAGACATAAAATTAAACTGGATTTTGTGAACTTTTCCAAAAAAAAAACCTCTTACACATCTGCAAGATACACATAACCTCACATCTTGGAATATGTACCAGCATCATAATATAATAAGTGTCGAGAAAATAAGGTGAGACGATTAACCAATGGTTCAAAATCTGCAGAACCAGCAGATGTGAGGTGATGTATGCATCTACTCAAACCAAAAGCATATTGCTTCCTAATTGCCTTAGTTGTATATCAATGTGGCCTTAGACTTCGATTGTAAAAAAAATTGTTTTTTTGTGCGGGACCGATAGCAGAAGACTAAGGTATTGAAAAACAAAGGATTTTTCATACACACTTAGTGGGGTCTGTGCTAGGCTTCACTTAATGGGACCTAGAGAAAGTAGATGTAGACAGCTTTACCCACAAGCGGAGAGGTTGTTTCGAGTATTTTGAACATATGACCTCATAGTCACTAAACACCAACTTTATTCTTTTTTATAAGGTAACTAAAATCAATCATAATCTAAGGACAAGGGAATTGAATTGCCATAGAGCTAGTAAAAAGCAACAAGTTCACAGTATTCCCAAAGCTATAAAAGTCATTAGATGATAGAAAGAAAACAATATCTACCATTTGAACAAAACTTAGTTCAAGAATGTACTTTTAGAATCTAAAAACAGCAAGGCACAAAACAACAATAATTGAAAATAGCATCTAAACCAAAATTCCAACAAAACAAAAGACTTAAGCTCAATTATTGTATAAGAATCCCAGTAAAGTACACAGCAAAAAGGAAGAAACAAAAAAAGAATCAGTTTTAATTGATGGGTATGAGAGAAAATAAAGTGATTGATGAAAAAGTGAGAAACCTGGATCTGAATGAAAATAGCAAATGGAGTACAAAGGATTGTACTGAGAGAGAAGAGAAACGAGTCGAGAGAGTGCAACGAAAGCATAATGGCTATGTATAACTGAAACCTTTCTCTATGTCACTGTTTCTAGTTTCTGTTCAGAGTAACGTATATGTCTTTCTCAAATCGCCATGAACAACGTTGAGAGAGAGAGAAAACGACGAACAGAGAAAGGAAAGAGGTGAAGAATGAGAGAGCGCCTAGTTTTATATTTGCAATTGCAACACTCGTCAGCTTGGCTTCTTCCTTAGCTTGTGCTTCTAAGTATGACTAACACTGAATTTATTTATTTATATATTCATATATATTAATATAAACTAATTTTTATGTTTATCATGATTCATACATTATTTTTTATATTTATTGTTATTATATACATAAAAAAGATTATATTTATTTATATATATATATATAAAATCTTTTTAAGTATTTTTCAAATTGTAATTAATTATTTGAGTTCTCCAAATGTATCATTCGAATGAACCGAACAGTTCGCAAACTTTAACCGAGCCGAATTCGAGCTAAAAAAATAACTCGTATCGAACTCGAGTCGAGTTTCGAGTTGAGTTAATCCTTATCGAGCTGAATTCGGGTTCTGTTCGGTTCAACTGGTTTTCAGCCCTACTTCTAAGTACTTATTTCACTTATTCAATTTTTTTTTAAATTTATCAATTTGATTCCTAACAAATTGAAAAGGTCAAATTAATCTCAAGAAAATTGTACATATAAATTATATTGATTATTTTTAGGGTTAAATTAGTTCATACTCGATTTTATAAAGCATACTAAAAATGACTATTTTGACTTCAATTCATTAATTTTAGAGACCATTTTAGGTTTTTCAATTTTTGAGAGACCAAACTAGTAAGGTAAAAAAAACATGAGAAAATAAAATGAGTATTTACTCTTTATTAAAAGAAGAGTGTAATATCTAAATATTTATATATAATCATTATATTATTAATTTTTTATTTCCCACATATATCCTTGTATTGGAGGCAATCGTGTCCGAACTGGGAACATTAACAGATATGTGAGACTAATTTTCACAACGAGTATTTTTTTCATCCACTAAATTCAAACCCAAAACCTTACTTAAGGGGAATCAAACATTGATCCAACACTCGGTACTTAATTTGTATTGGTTTAGGAGTCAATTATAATTAAAACTCATAATTACAATTAAAAATCATTTGTATTAAACTAAGATATATGAAGTAGATGATATACTTTGCATCTACATTTTCTCTCTCTTAAGAAATAGTGTTTAGTTCCTTACTAATGACAAATATTTTTTGAGATGAGAACATAGGTGCTTAGATCTTTGATAGAGATTCCTAGATACACAAATTTTAAATCTAGGTCTTGCTTAATGATGAATGTTTTTTAGCACATTTATGAACATAGTTTCTAGAGGTTTGATGCATGGATAAGTTACATACTCCCATTAATATTACTAACTTTACTGGACAAATAATCTAAAAAACACTTATGATAAAGATGAAAATCTCACACTTCAAAATTATATTTTTGGGACATCAAAACATTCATTATACTTAAACACAAGAAATAGGAAAATACCATCAATTTTCTCCCCTAATAGGAAAATATTGTTCTCTTGTATTTTTTTAATTTTAAAATCTCTTAAACAACATAGAATACAAATATGATTTTATAAAAAAAAATTTATTTTATGAGTGATTTTTCAGGTTTCAAATTTACATTTTTCACTCACTTTATCCTGTTAGTTATCATTTTCTCATATTTTAAGAATGGCAAATGTTAAACTCTCCTAGTATTTTAGCTTGTAAGGGAAAGAGACTCACCTAAAACATTTTTTTTCTTCTAAAAAACGGACATCAAATATTTAATACGATCAACACACACGTTAAAAACAAATTTAATAACTTTTCTTCCTGTTTTAACCCTAAACATTAAATAAATTTATCTACAAAAATTCAATTTCTCAAATTATAGCTATGTAAATTAATAACATTGATATTTCTAGAAAAATACGTGTTTCTCTCTATCAAATATAATCATTAACTTATTTCTCCAAATCCAATATCTCTTTACGTTAAAATGTGTGCATGAAAATAATGATGGCAGATTGGCACTGTGCAAGTTGTCACCTTATTCCTAGGCACATGGAAAAAAAGAAGATTTCATCTTGAGGATTCTTATATGCTTCTATTCTATATAGTTTTCATGTATTTGCTTTTTTTCCCCCAACCATTTTCATGATTATTATTTTTTCATAATTGAATAAGAATATTTCTACTTTGTTTTCTACTGTGCAATATTTATTTTTTACTTTTTGTTTCTTGGTTATTCTTAGTCAATAAAAAATGATGAAATAGATAGATAGTTGTGGGAAAAGGTAGATGTTGTGGGATCCAAATAAAAATAGTATGTGTCATTGTGAGAAAAAAAAATATTGTTCTTATTTCATAGGAAGTTGTAATAAATTATGAAATAATATGTGGAACTCAAGTAAAAATGAAGATTTTATTTGTGAGATACTCTAATATGTTATAAGTTATGTTAGATATTTTTATATTTTATTCGATTTATGTGTAGTTTATGAGTAGTTTAATAAGTTACCTCTACTTTAGGGGAAGTTAGTATGTGTAGTTTTGAAACTCATTGTAACCTCTTTACTTAGCCTATTTTAAGGTTGTATCTAGTGCATAATGAAACACATCAGTTTGCAATTTTCTCTTCCTAACATTGATATCAAGAGTCAAAGAAAGAGAGAAAAAAACGTAACCAACCATTCTTTTCATTGCAAAAGGACAAAGACTTTTGAAACGTGTCATATTACAAACTTAGATTTTTCTCTCTGATATTTAATATAACATTCACTACAAAACTGCAGAAGTAGCAGTAGAAGCAACCTTCCTCATTTTTTTCAGTATTAGAAATAGAACTGCGTTGAGATAATGACTACTAATAATTTTGTGCAACTAACCATTCCACATTTTGATGGTCACCATGAGCATTGGAGCATGTTCATGGAAAATCTCTTAAGGTCTAAGGAGTATTAGCAAGTGAATGAGGATGGTGTTGCAACACTAGAAGAAGGTAGGAAACTTACTACTGCACAAATCAGAGAGCATGATGCAATGAAGTTGAAAGACTTGAGAGCCAATTTTTTTATATTTCAAGCCATTGATCGCTCTATCCTGGAAACCATTCTTTGCAAAGAAACTTCCAAGGATATTTGGGATTCAGCGAAGAAGAAATACCAAGGCTCCTCTAGAGACTAGAGTCAAACATGTTCAACTTCAAGCCTTGAGAAGGGACTTCGAAACTTTGTAAATGAAGGGAAGTGAGTCAATTACTAATTATTGTTCAAGAGTCATGGGAATTGCAAACAACATGCAAATTCATGGAGAACAGATGGGAGACACCCTCATTGTTGAAAATATTTTATGCTCACTCACACCAAAATTTGACTATGTGATGTGCTCAATTGAAGAGTCCAATGACACTGATGAACTCTCCCTTGGTGAACTTCAAAGTTCCTTGTTGGTTCATGAACAAAAGATGCATATAAGTTCAACAATGAAGGAAAAAGCATTGAAGGCTTCTACCAATACGCATTCCAATAATTTCAGAGGAAGGGGTAGGGGTAGAGGTAGAGGATATGGAGGTCGAGGAAACAAAGATTCCAACATGAACTTTAAAGGCAATCCTTACTAACAACAAGCAAGAGGTAGAATTTATGAAAAGTCCAAGTTAAAGTGCTACACATGTCATAAGTTTGGTCATTATGCCTCTGAGTGCTACACAAAATTGCCTAATTACAAAGGAAAAAAAATTCTAACTTTGTAGAGGAGAAGGAAGAAGAAACATTGCTGATGACATCTCATGAGAAATTCCAATCTGGTGTGTGGTATGTTGATACTGGTTGTAGCAACAACATGTGTGGAATTAAGTCATCTTTATCTTATTTAGACAAAAAAATTTCAATCTAAAGTCAGTTTTGGTATTGCTCTACTATAAATATCATGGAAAAATGAAATATTAAAATTCAAACCAAGAATGGTTTGGTGGAAACCATCTCTAATGTATTTTATGTTCCTGACTTGAAAAGAAATTTGTTGAGTGGTGGTCAATTGCAGGAAAAAGGTTATATAATAACTATACAAAATGATGGATTAGAGGAACCATTGTAGTTGTTGAAATTAGTTCTAACAGGTTGGTACCTCTAAAGATTCAAAGTTCACAAATATGCTTGATGAGTGAAGTGAAGGACCTCATGGCTTTGGCATTTCCACTATGGCCACTTAAATTTCAATGTATTGAAAACTCTTTAGTAGAAAAATATGATGATAGGTCTTCCACAAATAGTCAATCCATCTCAAATTTGTGAAGAATGTGTTGTTGGCAAACAACATTGTTCATCATTCCCACAAGGAAAATCATGAAGAGCAAAGTAAGTTTTGGAGTTGATTCATTCTGATATTTGTGGGTTGATTAATCCTACCTAAAATGGTGGTAAACACTACTTCATTAAATTCATTGATAATTATAGTCGAAAAACTTGGGTTTATTTTCTGTAGGAAAAATATGAGGCTCTATCTGTTTTCAAACACTACAAAGCACTTGTTGAAAAAGGGAGTGAACATGCAATCAAGGTTCTCCATAGTGATCGTGGTGGTGAATACAATTCACAAGAATTTGCATATTTTTGTGACATATATAGAATCAAGAGGCAACTTATAGCAACTTAGACACCACAATAGAATGGCATTGCAGAAAGGAAAAATCGAACAATTTTAAATATGGTTCGGACCATTTTGAAGATGAGTGGAGTGCCAAGAAAGTTTTGGCCAGAAGCTGTAAATTGGAGCATTCATTTGCTGGACAGAAGCCCCATCTTTGCTGTGAAGAATATGACACCTGAAGAAGCATAGAATAGACACAACTCGAGTGTTGAGCATTTCAGAATTTTTGGTTGCATAGCTTATGCCCATGTTCCAGACCAGAAAAGGAAGAAGCTTGATGATATGGGTGAAAAGTGTGTATTCCTTGAGGCCAGTGAAGTCTCCAAAGTATATAAGTTGTATAACCTTCTCACAAAAAAGATTGTGAGAAGTAGAGATGTCATCTGTGATGAAGAGAGAACTTGGGAATGGAATAAGCATCAACCTACTCCAAATACATCAGAATTTGGATTTGAAGAAGAGGAACAAGAAAATGGGCAGCAACCTTGTACAAATAATTCATAAGATGAACATGGAGGAGAAGGAAAATTTTCAACACCAACAAGAGCTGAAACTTCAACAAATGCATATGTTGAACCTCCTAGAAGCAGTGTTGTGAAACCCGAGCCGGATGTCAAACCGGCAGAGGTCCCGTATTAGGTTTAACCGGTTTAAATGATTAAACCGTCCGGTCTGACCGGGTGATTTCGTACCTAATTAATAATTTTTATTTATAAATATATAGTTATATATAAATGTAAAACTTTATATAATTAATAATTATGTATAATTATATTGGAATAATACGTCTTTATATTTTTTTTGGACCGTAGTAAACCAAAATATTAGAACATTGTCCCATTTTTCTAATTTTAAGTGAGTCATCCGGTTTACTTCTCGAGTTAATCCGGTTTAACCGGGTTTAACATGGTCGGACCGGTTTTTTTTCGGTTCAAAGCGGTACAACTCTCATTCGGTTAAGACGGCAAACCAGAGCGTTTTCAAGTCTGGTCAGCGGTCAGACCGGTCGGACCGTCCAGTCCGGTCCGGTTCTAACAACACTGCCTAGAAGTCGCGTTCGAAGGCCATCTTGGATGAAAGATTTTGAGGTAATTGGAATTAATCAAATTGATGATCTTATTACTCATTTTGCATTATTTTCATATTGTGATCCCACAACCTTTGAGAATGCCGCCAAGAAAGCAAAATGGCAAAAGGCAATAGATGAAGAAATTGAAGCCATAGAAAGAAATCATACATGAGAGCTTATTGATCTTCCTGATGAGTAGAAAATTGTTGGTGTGAAATGACTTTTCAAAAGTGAAAGAAAAGAACATGGTGTATTTGACAAGTATAAGGCGAGATTGGTGGCAAAAGGATATAAGCAAGAATATGGTGTGGACTATAAAGAGGTGTACGCTCTAGTTGCAAAACATGATATCATCAGATTGGTGATTGCCATGGCAACTCAAAACTCATGGCCTACCTATCAAATGAATGTTAAATCAACATTCCTTCATGGAACCTTGAATGAGCAGATATTTCTTGATCAACTCCCTGGCTATATTAAAGTTGGAAATGAACATAAAGTGTGTAGATTGAAGAAGACACTTTATGGACTAAAACAAGCTCCAAGAGCTTAGTATAGTCGAATATAGGCATATTTTTTGAAAGATAGATTTAATAAATGTCCATACGAGTATACACTCTTTGTTAAAGTTGGATCTGAAGGAAAAATACTTATTGTTTGCTTATATGTTGATGACCTTATATTTACTGGAAATGATAAGGGAAGGTTTGAAAAGTTCAAAAAGTCTATGATGATTGAGTTTGAAATGACTGATCTTGGTTTGATACATTATTTTCTTGGTATAGAAGTAGTGCAATCAACTACTGGATATTTTATTTATGAAAAGAAGTATGCCCAATGAAAGTGCAAAGTGTCAAGGATTGCACTAGCAATGTTTTGCCGATGTTTTGATGAAGACAAGGAGTTAGTAAAAGCTTGAAGATGACTCAACAATCAACATGCCTAGAACTCAAGGGTCATATCTAGACTAGGTTATATCAATAGAGTTATATTTCTAAGTAGTATGAGATGTGTGCCTTACTTAGTGACTCCTAGGTAAACCTTGATGCAAGTCTCACAAGCCACAAATGTTGATTGACATATCATATTCATGAGGCATATCATCTAGTTTATTATGTGTTCATGCATTAATCATACATGTTATATGTGCATATTAGGCATAACATAATTGCTAAAACATGTATAGGTGTCAAGCATAACATATAAGTAGTTTACCATTTAATCATCTATTTATATATGTTGATTAATCGATTAACGTGGAGTCTTAATCGATTAACGTGTCTGTTTTATGTTTTAACTGTTTTCTGTGTTAGCTGCGTAACTGGAAAAAAAGGTGTGGAGCGAAATCCGTTTTGTATAAATTCTGGAAAATTGCAAAAACGTGGAGCATTGCATATCATTGTTAGAAACTAGTAGAGATCATATTGTTTACGTAATTTACAGCATTATAGGCAGAAGAGAGATGCATGTGTGAGAAAGAGAGATTAACATGCTTGGTTGATATTGTTCATGATGTATTGCATGTAGTTTAATGTGATAAATGTAGTTCATTCTTTCTTACATGTTCGTGCATTCTGTTTAGAGATTTTCGAGAAAGATTCTGTATTATCTGTATTTTGTATTAACTCACATACATTCATGATGGCTTGTGTTACTTGAGTGTGGGCTAATCATTGAGTTTTCATTATTGTAAAATCCGAGTATTAAGTACTCATTCATAACTCAAAGTGTTGTAATTCAAGGATTAGGAAAATCCTAGCTGCGGTTAGGTAAGGTGTTCTTCACGAAGACTTGGAGGTCTTGGGATAAAGAGCGATACCTTGGCTGGGGCCGAATCGCGACAACAAAGGTTTTCTTGGGAGGCAGTTTTGGGAAAGGTCAAATCAAGGGTGACGAAGTTCTTCGGGTTCCAAGAAAGAAGCATTCGAGTCTTGTAATTGAATTGGTGTATGTAACGATACATTGTGTTCTATAGTGAAGAAGGAAAATCTCCCAAGATCGGAAAGGGAGGCGTAGATGTAGTTTGCAAGTGGACTCGCAAACGAACCAGAATAAAAATCCTATTGTGCAAGCTGTTCTCTCTCAATCTCTTTTATAATTCAAGCTGTGTTAATTCGTTTATTAAGCTGATATTTTGTATACTGCTACTGTGCCACATCCTTGTTAATTGTGCATAAAAATATATGTTGTATCTCTGCTTGTTTGCTGGTAACGTGCTGTGCAAGAAGCCAATCTGGTAATTCTTTTTCTGAAATGTTTTAATCGATTAAGCCCACTGGTTAATCGATTACCTGGGCTGTTTTCCAGAAGGGTTTTGGTGCGAAAAGCGGGAATTGATAACCACTACACCTATTCAATCCCCTCTTCTAGGTGTGTCTAGACCATTGATACCTAACAAGTGGTATCAGAGCTAGTACGACGTGCTAGATCAACCGCATACGTGTGATCCTAAGGGAATTAAATGGGTTCCACCAACCCTTTTGGCAGTGATGGCGCATCCATTTACCGCCCTCTCGTATTCAGTGGCGAGAGATACGCCTACTAGAAAGTCCAGAAGAAATTTTTTATTGAGGCCATTGATTCGGATATTTGGGAATCCGTAATCAACGGGCCCTTCATTCCACTACACTTAGTGGATGACGAACCGAAAGAAAAACCTAAAAGTTTGTGGACCGATGAGAAGCGCAAAAAGGTTCAGTACAACTTATGCGCTAAGAACATAATCACATCGGCCCTATCATATGACGAATTCTTTCGGGTATCTCAGTGTCAAAGTGCCAAGGAGATGTGAGACACTTTAAAAGTGACTCACGATGGCACTAGCGAAGTTAAGCGCACTAGACTAAATGCGCTTACGCATGAGTACGAGTTATCTCACATGCTTCCTAATGAATCTATATGTAATATGAAAAAACGTTTTACTCATGTTGTAAATCATTTGGTCGCCCTTGATAAAACTTTTACTAATGGTGATTTGTCTAAAAACGTTTTGAGGTGTCTTGACAAGAGATGACAACCGAAGGTAACCGCGATAATGGAATCAAAGAAGTTAGACAACATGCCATTAGCTACTTTGTTTAGGAAACTCCAAGAAAATGAAATGGAGCTAGGGCGCTTGACACTGAATGAAGAGTTAGACAAGAATGAAATCGCACTCAAGGCTACAAGATTTCAAGAAGATCAAGAAAGTGAGGATTCTAGTTCAGATTCTGATCCCGATGAAGAGTTGACTCTCATATTTGAAAAATTCAAAAATTATCTCAAGAAGACAGGAGGGATCAAGAATCTCAAGAAAGAAGCCAAGAAATCGACCAAGAAAAGCAAGATTCCCAAAGAAGGCTTCACTAACTATGAGTGTGGAAAATCAGGCCACATGAAGCATTAGTGACCGAGGTACCTCAAGAAAGTCGACAACAGGAAGAGAAACTCTCAAATGTCCAAGTCAAAAGGAGCATACATTGTCGAGGATGATTCCGAGAAAGATTCGACTCCAAGCTCATCCGATGAGGAGAAAAATACAAAAGTATGCCTTATGGCACAAGTGCATGAGAAGTGAACATCTAGTTATGATGATGGTACTATTGAGGTACATTCTTATACTTCATCATGCTCTGATAACTCTCCTCCATACGATGAATTATATGCAACTTATGTCGAAATGCATGAGGAATTGAAGAAAATTGTTAAAGTAAATATAAATAGAAAAAGAGTTATGTCCTTGCATGAAAATAAAATAATTGAAATGCAAAAGGAATTAGATGAGCTTAAACTTGAAAATGTAACTCTTGATCTTATCTATGCATGTGCCTCATGTGATTGCTCTACTTCTAAATTATGTCAACCCACTATATGTGATACTTGTGAGAATTTAAATGTTGAAAATTCTGTTTTGAAACAAAAACCTTCAAAGCTCACATATAGTCAAGAAAACCTTAACACATTGCTTGCTAATACAAGAAACGTTGGTAACCGATCTGGAATTGGATATAAACCTGAAGCTAAGAAAAGACCATGTAAAAATCTAGTAGTTCATATGCATAAGAAGACAAACAATAACATGCCTACTTGTTTCTATTGTGGTACACATGGTCAAAGTTGTACTACATGCTTTATTAGAAAATTTGGTGTGCCAAGTGGCAAATATGTTTGGGTAAAGAAGGGGCAAGATCCCTTAGTTACTAACAAGAAGGGACCTAAAATAACTCGGGTACCCGAAAGAGACAAGTAAATTGTGTTTGTAGGTGTGCCAAAGGACATTTGAGCATCAAGGGATAAATCAACAAAAGATGTTCTAGGCACATGGTTGGTGAGTAAATCAAGGTTATTAAGGAGAAAAGTTATTGATAAAGGTTGTTAAATGAGCTTCCATATTATGCTACCTACCAAGAGTACTTCTCTAAGTAATAAAGGGGGAGAAGATAAAAGGGAGAACAAAGAAAGGGGGAGAAGCGCACTTTGAATGTCAAATACACAACCTGAACATGATCTCTCAACAATGATCATATCATCAAGCTTTTCATCAAACAAGTGGTAATTTTGACCTATCACCAAAGAGTAAGTAAGGTAAGTCTATTAACAAGGTTACAAAATTAATTCTTGATACCGAGTACACTTGAACTAAAAAATTATATGTTATTGTTATACTCAATTCATAACATATGATATCATAGTATTTTGTAACTATGTTGAACCTTGCTAATTATGTTAAATGGAATTTGTTTTTGCGTGAATCTTGTATATGTCTTAATTGTGTATTATAATTGAATGATTGAAATATGATTTAAAATGAAAATACCTAACAAGTGCTAACAAGTGGTGCTATCAAGTGGTATACATATATGTTTAATCATTCCATGCCTAAACTATTTACATAATGGATATGTCCTACAAAATCTGTCTATATTCAGTTTTAGAGTCAAAATTCAGTGCATTTGTTTAAGCTTCTCAAACTGGTTATTGATTATGCTAATAATTAATCAATCAATTACAGTTTATCAAAATAAATTGCTATATCTCTTCTTACTTTGCCTATGTTAATTAGCTGTTCTTTTTTATAATGTCAAAAGGGGAGAAAGGTTGCTTGTTGTGTTTGATGTATTTGCAGGTTGTAAAATAGCTTTTGTAGTAATCATTGCTTATCTAAGGGGGAGAGCAAGCGCTTCAACTTTGAATTCACAACCGCTATGCAAATCTACAACATCGTCAAGCTATTTCATCAAATTTGATGTGGTGTTTGTCATCATAAAAAAGGGGGAGATTGAAAGTCCAAAGTGTCAAGGATTGCACTAGCAATATTTTTTCGATGTTTTGATGAAGACAAGGAGTTAGTAAAAGCTTGAAGATGACTCAACAATCAACATGCCTAGAACTCAAGGGTCATATCTAGACTAGGTTATATCAATAGAGTTATATTTCTAAGTAGTATGAGATGTGTGCCTTACTTAGTGACTCCGGGTTAGGTAAACCTAGATGCAAGTCTCACAAGTCATTAATATTGACATATCATATTCATGAGGCATATCATCTAGTTTATTATATGTTCTTGCATTAATCATACATGTTATATGTGCATATTAGGCATAACATAATTGCTAAAACATGTATACGTGTCAAGCATAACATATAAGTAGTTTACCATTTGATCATGTATTAAAATATGCTGGTTAATCGATTAACGTGGAGTCTTAATCGATTAACGTGTCTGTTTTATGTTTTAACTGTTTTCTGTGTTAGCTGCGTAACTGGAAAAAAACGGTTTGTGGAGCGAAATCCGTTTTGTATAAATTCTGGCAAATTGCAAAAACGTGGAGCATTGCATATCATTGTTAGAAACTATTAGAGATCATATTGTTTACGTAATTTACAGCATTATAGGCAGAAGAGAGATGCATGTGTGAGAAAGAGAGATTAACATGCTTGGTTGATATTGTTCATGATGTATTGCATGTAGTTTAATGTGATAAATGTAATTCATTCTTTCTTACATGTTCGTGCATTCTGTTTAGAGATTTTCGAGAAATATTCTGTATTATCTGTATTTTGTATTAACTCACATACATTCATGATGGCTTGTGTTACTTGAGTGTGGGCTAATCATTGAGTTTTCATTATTGTAAAATCTGAGTATTAAGTACTCATTCATAACTCAAAGTGTTGTAATTCAAGGATTAGGAAAATCCTAGCTGCGGTTAGGTAAGGTGTTCTTCACGAAGACTTGGAGGTCTTGGGATAAAGAGCGATACCTTGGCTGGGGCCAAATCGCGGCAACAAAGGTTTTCTTGGGAGGCAGTTTTGGGAAAGGTCAAACCAAGGGTGACGAAGTTCTTTGGGTTCCAAGAAAGGAGCGTTTGAGTCTTGTAATTGAATTGGTGTATGTAACGATACATTGTGTTCTATAGTGAAGAAGGAAAATCTCCTAAGATCGGAAGGGGAGGCCTGGATGTAGTTTGCAAGTGGACCCGCAAACGAACCAGGATAAAAATCCTATTGTGCAAGTTGTTCTCTCTCAATCTCTTTTATAATTCAAGCTGTTTTAATTTGTGTATTAAGCTGATATTTTGCATACTACTATTGTGCCATATCCTTGTTAATTGTGTATAAAAATATTTGTTGTATCTCTGCTTGTTTGTTGGTAATGTGTTGTGCAAGAAGCAAATCTGGTAATTTTGTTTCTGATATGTTTTAAACGATTAAGCCCACTGGTTAATCGATTACCTGTGTTGTTTTCCAGAACTGGGTTTTCGTGCAAAAAGCGATAATTGATAACCGCTACACCTATTCAACCCCCCTTCTAGGTGTGTCTAGACCACTGATACCTAACACCCAAGAACTCTTAATCATGTTTCAGATGCAGGATTGCAATCCTATAAGTACTATATCTGAGTATGGCTAGAAGCTAAACAAAGATTCTGAAGGGAAAAATGTGGATAAAACACTATTTAAGCAAATTGTGAGTAGTTTGATGTATTTAACTGCTACTAGGCCTAACATAATGCATTCTGCCAACCTAATTAGTAGATACAAGGAATGTCCAACTGAAATGTACCTCTTAGTTGTCAAACAAATCCTTCGTTATCTTCACGGAACAAAACAACTTGGGCTATTTTCAAGAAGGGTGAAAAATCAGAATTGATTGGGTTCATTGATAGTGACTTTGCATGAGATCGAGATGATAGGAGAAGTACTTCATGTTATGTCTTTATGCTTGGCACAAGGGCTGTCTCATGGTTATCTAAAAAGCAACCTATAATCACATTATCAACTACTAAAGCTAAGTTTGTTGCCGCTTCAACTTGTGCTTGTCAAGCCATTTGGTTGAGGAAAATACTTGAAGAACTACATTTCAAGCAAGAGGAGGCTACTACAATATATTGTAATAATACCTCAGCCATCAAACTCTCCAAAAATCCTGTACTTCATGAAAGAAGTAAACATGTTGATGTTAAGTACTATTTTTTGAGAAACCTCAACAATGATAAAACAATTATCTTGAAGTACTGCATTAATGAAGATCAATTGACAAACATTTTTACCAAATTTGAGAAATTTGTTAGGTGTTTGCAAGCTGCGGCAATAGAGTTAGTTTAAGAGAGGGAATGTTAGATATTTTTATATTTTATTCAGTTTATGTGTAGTTTATGAGTAGTTTAGCAATTTACCTCCACTTTAAGGGAAGTTAGTATACATAATTTTGAAACTGATTTTTACCTCTTTAATTAGCCTATTTTAAAGTTGCATATAGTGCATAATGAAACACATCATTTTGCAATTTTCTATTCCTAAAAAGTTAACCTATAATTTTTCCTAAACATAGAAAAGTATACACATGAAAGGAACATGTTTTTCTAGTTAGGAGGATTTTTGCGTAATTTACATGAAGAATATACATTTTTTTAATACAATCTACTGGAACTTTTTCAGTCACTCATAGGTTATCATACTTAGACGCAAATTCCTCCTTAAGAATAGAGATAATAACGTGAAAAGTTTGTTATTAATTAAAATGAATAAAAGTTCTATTTTCCTTCTAGGATAATAATATAATATGCTGCACTCTAAATCTCTAATCTAGCACATTAGGCAGTGATGTAATTGTTAAATCACCTTAAGTTTTGTCTTTATGGTACAGATTAAATTTAAAGAATGATGTACTATTATTAAGAATAATTGCACATAAAACTCAATTTAACCCAAACAAAAGCCGGAGAATAGGGATGACAAAAATACATGTGAATACTCGTAAATACACATATCGAGTACCCGTAAAAATAACTTATAGGTGAGAATGAGTATCATGATACCCGTCATGTGGATATCTCTATATTTATAAATTTATTTTTTAATTAAATAATTTATGCGCAATTTTTATTATTTTATAATAACTATATATTATTTATTTTATTATTATGTTAAAATGAATTTTAGTGATTGAATATAGTGATAAATTTATCATATACATAAATTTTATTATTCATGTAATAACTATTTTATATATATATATATATATATATATATTTATTTTTACAAAATATATAAATATATATTTAAATTTAAAAATCAGTTGAGTACATGCGAATGGGCTACACATATTTCAGGGTGTGCAAATGCACACACTGAATTTTTAAAAAAATATATGTATATGTCAGTTATAATTTTATAAGCCCAAAATTTATTTTTTGTAAACGACATGAGACAAGTGCATATTGACGGTGCTACACATATTCATATTCTAGGGTGTGCAAATGCGCATTATGGATATGTAACTTAAGGAGCTTCATAATCATTTCTTTGTGACAAGTACTCAACTACTTCTTTATATGTCTAGTTTTTTGGTACTATCAAGGGTACCCTCTCACCTTTTTGGTACTATCAAGGGTACCCTCTCACCTTTAATATGGGAAAACTGATTGAATTTGTGAAAAAAATATTCATGATTTTTGTTCAACTGATTTGTTGATGTTTGATAATGAACTCGAGACTTACTTACATCATTGATATACATATCAATATTGATTTTGATTCTTTGAAATAAATCAATAATTTTTCAGATAAGTTGGTTGAAATTAGAACACACATTGTTTAACTATTAGTTTATCTGCTTTTAAAGTTAGCAATATAATTGTACAAATAGTTTTTTCAACTATGAAAATGTGAAAAGATAGGTTGTGTAAACAAATGAGAAATGCATGGATGAATGATTGTCGAGTGACTTATATTTAGTGAGAAATGTTCAATAACATTAACAACAAATTAATCATATAACAATATGTAAATATGGAATCAAATAAGATTAATTATGAATTAAGTAAATTATTTTGATTAAATATATTAAAATTTTGTAATTTTGACACCAATATTTAAATTTTTTAGAATTGATTATACTTACTATTTTCATTTTTAATATATGTTGCACACTCTGCTTGTTCTAGATCTGTCACTACTTGTTCTCCATGTGAGTATCCACAAATAATACAAATATGAGTATAGAAAATACTATTCGTGCCCATTCAGCTTTATTGTCATCCGTACGGTTGCTATCATAAGAACAAAAAGTTGCTCTACCAAATTCATGATGAGCAAAGAATAATCTCAATTTTTCTTACTTTATCCAAAATCAATCACGAAGCAAATGAAATCTCGATTTTCCATACTTTGTTATGGTTTAATGAAGTAGTTGTACATTTATTAGTAATTAGTCTCTACTAGAGACTCTTTAAAATCAAATTGACTAAAGATCAAGTAAAGAATATGAATGACCTCCATGTAAGAGCTCAAAAGTTCATTAACCTTGAAGAAATACCCAACAAAAAACCTCGACCTTATGAGAGAGAAGAAACATTAGGGACAAGTGAACAGAAGAGAAGCGAGGATGGACGAAATCAAAGAATAATACATATACCCTTATGTAAGTATCAGAGTGTAACTAAGA
>NC_032025.1:8879800-8880938 GCF_001865875.1 Lupinus angustifolius | reverse complement strand
TTTGCAAAATTAACTTGAAAGTTTAAGAACAAGTTGCAAAAAGTTCAAAGATAAATTCTGGAAAAAGTGTGAGAGCTTTGAGAGTTTGTATGAAAGTTGTGTGTTAATATCTTGTATAATGTGTGTTCTCTGTGTGAGAGTTTAGAGCCTTTATATAGAGTTTACAAATACCCTTTGAAGGTTTCTGAAAGTGTATGAGTTGTTTGGAGTGAAGAGACTTCGTTTGGAGTGAAGACCTTTCACTTTGAAATCTGAAAAACACTTCCAACAGCTCTCAGTAATGGGTTACTCATTTGAGTAATGGGTTACTCAAACTTTCTGTCCACTTGAAATTTGAATTTTACATTGAGTAATCGGTTACTCACTTTGAGTAATCGGTTACTCAAACTCTCTGTCCAACAGATACTTAAAAATTATTTTGAGTAATGGGTTACTCAACTTTTAAAAATCAGTTTTTCAGTTGGATAACTCTTTTCTCACACATGTAACCTGTTACTCAATGAAGTAACCTGTTACACACTATTTTTGAAAAATGTGTTAAGTCTTTTAAAAGTGTCTCATATTTTCTAAAAAATAGTTTGAGCAATTATACTTGTATATACTTAAGAGTTTAGGATAGAAGTACTTACAAAGACTTAATCTAATGTCTTGAAGCTTTATCTTCATTTGTCTTCATAAGTCATCTTCCTTTTGTTCTTTTTGGTGATGTTGGTGTCTTCATCAAAACCGTGCCAAGGTCAGGAGCAAGATCTTCTTCACAATCTCCCCCTTTTTGATGATGACAAACCAATATCTTCTTGACAATGTAGCTTTCTGAATTTTATGAGAGTAGCATACTTGATGATATATCTTGAGTTGTCTTGAGTATGCTCTCCCTATCTTGTATGCTCCCCCTTTCAATTGGAGTGAAGTGTCTGAAATAAAATTTGACAGAAAATACATTCTCCCAACTTTTCTCCCCCTTTTGACTTCATCAAAAAGTAGAAAAGTCAAGAGTCAAGCACAATTGATATAACAATAATAACAGTGCATATCATAATAGCATAATATCAGAACATAAAATCAAGTGCTGTTTAAACATAAGAACATAGCATAACATAGTAGTAGATGTTCAAACATAAAAACATAATAATAAATA
>NC_032025.1:8877411-8879700 GCF_001865875.1 Lupinus angustifolius | reverse complement strand
CTAGAAAAACCATTTTTATGCAATTTTAGAGCTATGAAAAATATTTTAACCCAAACATAGAAGCATATAAACATAAATGGACACAAGTAAGTTCAAGTAGGCATGAGATAACATGGTGAAGCATACACATAATCATATAAAAGCATTTTTAGGACAAGTAAGCTTCATCAAGAATGCCTAGTTCAAGTCTAATTTTATAAAAAGGTTCTTTTGCCAAAGGTTTAGTGAAAATGTCTGCTAGTTGGTTATGAGTATCAACAAATTCGATAGATACATCTTTCTTTTGAACATGGTCCCTTAGAAAGTGATGTCTTATATCTATATGTTTGGTTCTAGAATGCATAATCGGATTCTTTGTGAGATTAATAGCACTAGTATTATCACATTTCAGCGGAGTGCAGCCTAAGTCTAAGCCATAATCTCGTAATTGTTGCTTAAGCCACAACACTTGGGCACAACAACTACCTGCTGCTATGTATTCAGCCTCAGCAGTGCTTAGAGCTACACATGCTTGTTTCTTGCAAGACCAAGAGACTAAAGCATTGCGTAAAATGTGACAAGTCCCACTTGTACTTTTTCTCTCAGATTTGCATCCAGCAAAATCTGAATCCGAGTATCCAACCAGTTCACATATACTTTCTTTAGGGTACCACAATCCAACGTCATTTGTACCTTTTAGATATTTCAAAATTCTCTTAACAGCAACTAGGTGTGATTCTTTAGGTTTAGATTGATAGCGAGCACACAAACATACACTAAACATTATGTCAGGTCTACTAGCAGTTAAGTACAAGAGAGATCCGATCATACCTCGATATTTAGATATTTCAATACATTTACCGGGTTCATCTGCATCGATGTATGTTCCTGATCCCATGGGAGTAGCTATCGGCTTGCAGTCATCCATATCGAATCTTTTTAACAAGTCTTTGCAATATTTGGATTGACTCACAAAGATGCCATTATCAAGCTGTTTTATTTGAAGTCCAAGAAAATAGTTCAACTTACCCATCATGGACATTTCAAATTCCCCTTGCATCATTTTTCTAAAATCACTACACAAATTTTCATTAGTAGAACCGAAAATAATATCATCAACATAAATTTGAACTAATAAAGTATGATGATTAATTTTCTTAATAAATAGAGTAGTGTCGACCTTCCCTTTTGTGAAACCTTTTTCTGTTAGAAAGTTCGTTAGACGATCATACCATGCGCGAGGCGCTTGCTTTAGGCCATAGAGGGCTTTCTTTAATTTGAAAACATGAGAGGGATGTTTGTAGTCTTCAAAACTATGAGGTTTCTCTACAAATACCTCTTCTTGAATATAGCCATTGAGAAATGCGCTCTTGACGTCCATTTGATAAAGCTGAAAATTAAGAGAACAAGCATATGCAAGCAATAGCCTAATAGCTTCAAGTCTAGCAACAGAAGCAAATGTTTCATCAAAGTCAATACCTTCTTCCTGATTATATCCTTGGGTTACTAGTCTAGCTTTGTTTCTAACAATAATACCATTTTCATAAGATTTGTTTCTAAAAACCCAACAGGTTCCTATAACATGCCTATTCTTAGGTCTAGGAACAAGTTCCCATACCTCATTTCTTTCAAACTGGTTTAATTCTTCTTGCATAGCAAGAATCCAGTGCTCATCTTCAATTGCATCATCAATCTTAGATGGTTCAATTTGAGAGACAAAAGCCATGTTTAAACATGCATCAAGCATTCTGCGTGTAGTTATACCTTTACTCATATCGCTGATGATGTTATCAATAGGATGGTTTCGATGAGTCCTCCATTCTTTAGGCAAGTCTGAGTGGTTATGCTCTTCTTGAGAGGATAGATCATCATCCATTCTCAATTCTTCAGTATTGGTTGTAATGTCAACAATAGAAGTTTCTTTGGTAGGAGAACTTGGTAAGTCATCATCATCACAAGATACTACATCGTTTACAACATGATTAGTTTCATCAAAAGATACATGAACTGATTCTTCCATGGTTAGAGTCCTTTTATTGAAGACTCTATAGGCTTTACTCGTGAGAGAATAGCCAAGAAAGATTCCTTCAACATCTTTTGCATCAAACTTACCCAAGTTGTCCTTACTATTGTTTAAAACAAAACATTTATAGCCAAATACATGTAGATGAGAGATGTTTGGTTTTCTTCCTTTAAACAGTTCATAGGGGGTTTTCTTAAGAATTGGCCTTATAAGAACTCGATTCGAAACGTAACAAGCAGTGCTAACTGCATCAGCCCAAAAATATTTTGGGAGGTTAGTTTCATTCA
>NC_032025.1:8876403-8877311 GCF_001865875.1 Lupinus angustifolius | reverse complement strand
GCAGTTTGAAGTTCGGAAGGAGAAAATAGGTTAGAATCATTTACCTCTTCATCATCTGAGTGATGAGATGCCATAAGTGACAAGTGAGCTTGTTCTTCATTTTTTGTCTCAGATGCAGAACTGGTGTCGTTATCTTCCCAAGCTATGTATGCCCTTCGTCCGGTGTTAGTGTCGTTCTTTCCTTTGAAGGGACTTTTCTTTAAGTTTGGACAGTCCATCTTCATGTGGCCAGATTTGCCACATTCAAAGCATGTAAAATTTTGACTTGAGTTGGAGGCATCATTGTTCTTGGAGAACTTCTTTATTTGACCACTTCTTGCACCTTTGTTCCTTTTAAGGAAATTGTTGAATTTCTTTACGAACATGCTCATGTCATCTGAATCATCATTTTATGATTCGTCACTGGATGAATGATATTTGTCAACTTTTGCTTTCAGATAAATGTTCTTCTTCTGTTTCTCTTGTTACTCATGTTGATCTAACTAGCTAAGTTCTAACTCGTGTTCCTGCAATTTTCCAAACAAGGCAGCCAAGGACATTTTTGAAAGACTTTTCTTTTCAGATATAGCAGTTACCTTTGGTTGCCAAGTCCTGGTAAGTGATCTCAAGACTTTCAGATTTAGATCACTGTTTGATAGAACCTTTCTGAGTGCCAGAAGGTGATTTGTAAGATGAGTGAATCTCTATTGTAGATCAAGGATCTTCTCTCCAGGTTTCATGCGAAACATTTCATACTCTTGGGAGAGAGTATTAAGTCTTGACCTTTTTACCTCTCGGTTCCTTCATGAGTTGTTTCAAGGGTGTCCCACATTTCCTTTGCAGATTTGCAATTAGATACCCTGAAAAACTCATCAATGCCAAGTGCAGAGGTTAGTATGTTCTTTGCTTTCAAATCATATTGTACCTTC
>NC_032025.1:8830804-8876303 GCF_001865875.1 Lupinus angustifolius | reverse complement strand
CACCCTGTGAAAGAAAGAATTCTTTACAAGAATGAAGAATATTCAATTATGGCAGATTGCCTTTACAAGTATGAAACTTGTGTAACTTGCAATCCAAACTCTGAATATATATAGAAGTATATAATGCTCTTTTGTAAAAGTCTTTGAAACACTTAAAGCAACTTTGCAAAATTAACTTGAAAGTTTAAGAACAAGTTGCAAAACGTTCAAAGATAAATTCTGGAAAAAGTGTGAGAGCTTTTGAGTGTTGGTATGAAAGTTGTGTGTTAGTCTCTTGTATAATGTGTGTTCTTTGTGTGAGTGTTTAAAGCCTTTATATAGAGTTTAAAAATACCCTTTGAAGGTTTCTGAAAGTGTATGAGTTGTTTGGAGTGAAGAGACTTCGTTTGGAGTGAAGCCCTTTCACTTTGAAATCTGAAAAACACTTCCAACAACTCTGAGTAATGGGTTACTCATTTGAGGAATCGGTTACTCAAACTTTCTGTCCACTTGAAATTCGAATTTTACATTGAGTAATCGGTTACTCACTTTGAGTAATCGGTTACTCAAACTCTCTGTCCAACAGATACTTAAAAGTTATTTTGAGTAATCGGTTACTCACTTTGAGTAATGGGTTACTCAGCTTTCAAAAATCAGTTTTTCAGTTGGATAACTCTTTTCTCACACATGTAACCTGTTACTCAATGAAGTAACCTGTTACACACTATTTTTGAAAAATATTTTAAGTCTTTTAAAAGTGTCTCATATTTTCTTAAAAATAGTTTGAGCAATTATACTTATATATACTTAAGAGTTTAGGATAGAAGTACTTACAAAGACTTAATCTAATGTCTTGAAGCTTTATCTTCATTTGTCTTCATAAGTCATCTTCCTTTTCTTCTTTTTGGTGATGTTGGTGTCTTCATCAAAACCTTGCCAAGGTCAGGAGCAAGATCTTCTTCACACCTTCAAGGCCAAGATGTTGTTGGAGTTGATAATAACTAATTGTGTGGGAATATAAAAGCCAAAATTAATACTCAAATATAAGTAGAAAGATTAGTTTTGATTTTGTTCATTCTACAGTTTTGGCCACATAATATAAGAACACATAAAGTTGCAAGATGCTAGTGAAGACCTCAAGACCTCATATAGTATAAAGAATTCAAATTTTATGTTGTAGGACACAAGAGAAACAAACATCAAGATTTCCAGAAAACATCTATTATGTTCTCTAATAAGGCCAACACCACAAAGTTGGTCCCAAAAAAGAGATCACCAAAGACAAATCATAAGGTCATGTGGGCATAACGACTGTACTAGACCTCACTATTGGCGAGTAATAACCCAACACAATTTGCATAGTATCATCGAGAACGAACCCACAATGATGTCACAAACACAATTTTTGGTGGACTCAGTAAGATCCCTTTAAGTCCTCGAGAAAAAATATGTCCAGGAAGTGATGAACATCAAGCGTATAGAAAGCCAATCACAAGGTAAAACATCAAGGCAAGCGCTCGCCAAATTTTTTGATGACAAGAAGTGTGACGACATCATCCGGTGGAATGATGACCCCTTGATCATTATGGGGAAGATAAATAAAAAAAAATCATTAAATAACTCGTTATGTTGTTAGCTCACAACAATTCTGAATGACACGAAATAATCGTTAATGGCTGAGTCACGACCAAGTCGCTCTCTTTAAGACATTTCGTAGTACTGCTAAAATTGTGCAAGCAGACTATCAACCACGTTGTCCCCAGAATAAACAGTCCAATTATCTGTTATACGATTTCTTACTGCACTGTAAGAATCATTCTCGAATACACCCACAATATAGTTACTAGTGTCAATTTTCGAATTCCTACAATATGGCTACTCATGCCAATACTTTTTCCATAATACTGACTACCAGTGTCAATTCTCGAAATTCCCACTTTGGCTGTCTGTGCCAATTCTCAAGTTCCATGGAAAGAAAGAGGGAGAAGGTTGCCGGAAATGCGTTTGCGGAATATAAGGGGGGAGAAAGAGAAGTTGAGAGGTAAATGCCTTCAACTTGGTGCATGAGGCCTCTATTTTTAGCCTAAGGCTTTCAACGGCTCTCTCATGGCTCTTTTACCAACAACTCTATTACCAACGATTCTATTACCAATGACTCTATCATAATAGTTGAGATCTTCTCCAACAGCTCTCTAACGACTCTTTCCTTATTACAGTGTGTGTTGACTTGGTCAACACACGGTCCAAGCCCAAAATTCCCAAAATAAATAAATAAATAAATATTTTATTAAAAATAATATTGGGCCGTAACTTGAGGCTTTATAAAGCATTTCAACTTTCCTCCTCCAAACAAAGTGGGACTAGTGAGTTTTTTCATTTTACTTCAAAACATCATTCTTTCAATAAATTCCCACACTTTATTGATCAAGGATGCTTAGTCAATGTCAAGTTCCAATATTTGTTCAACATGCATAGGTTGAACTAAAGGGACCTTGTGCCATATGATGACCAACTCATTGGCTTTTCCTAAGAAGGAATAACTCCTACAAGACATATAATCATATGGCTAATCTTAAGAGAATGCACCCTCTCTAGGACCATCAAAACTATATTCCTAATATTAGATTGTCAATTACCATACAACACAATCATCACAAGGTCGACCCTGAATTCTTTAGAAGCTGTGATTTCCATAGCTCACCTTGTGATGAAGTTCCTTTCCCACGTTTGCTAGTATGCTATGTGAATGGAGACCAACATATGACACAAAATTGTTATCAACATAGAAAAATGATCCTCTTATTAGCCCTCACAACAAAAGAGATAAAAGTCACACAATCAAGGTGTTCATTGAATCATAACCATTTTGTAAAACGCAAAGTGGTTTCAACCAAAAATATAAAAAAATAATCTCAAAATCAAGTTTGGTCTCCAAATTAGATGAACATTGGACCCCATATCCGACTAATTAAGGAGATCAATGATCTGATTGAAGACGTTAGAAACTAGACGAGAACCATATTTCAAAGGTTTCACAAGAAACAAATTAAAAAGGACTTGACATATACAATTCCAAAATAGTGACCATGAAATTTATTGCAACCAAAACTATTATGTAATTACATATGTATTCATATCAACTAACATGAATGGAAAAGCTATTTGTTTTTTCCACACTCCAATATAGCTAGCATTTATTCAGCAAAGCTGATGTGAACCCTTTTGGGAAAGGTTCTTTCAATGATCTATCTTGGTTGGTGTTTGGCCAAGCTTACAGTTGGATAAGTAAGATAGAAGAAGATGGAATAGACTTGAGGTGAAAGGCGCCACAACACTTTGAGGTGTTGATAAGCCAAGGTGATGCTCGCCACTTATCTTCTAAACTTAGTTCAGCTAAGAAGGTTTGGAGAATGCTCTCACAAGGAATTAATCCTCAATTCAATATGAATTACACTCAACTTAACTTGTTTATTTCATTGTGAAATGCATACATATATAGTGCGGAGCCAAGCTTGGCTCCTACATAAAACCAAGAGTAAAAACATGACTTAAAAGCCTAAGTAAAGATAGCCCGACATTGGATACCTTTTGGCTTACGAATCTACCCTAAACTAGGCTAAATTTGGTTGACAACTTGTATAGCACATTTTATGTATATGCTTTATTACATTGAAAGAAAAACATTAAGACTCGGGCCTAGGATGCTCTTGTTGCCATGGTTGAGCCTTGGACAACATACGATTCCCTTCGTGATTAAGTTCACGTCTCCATATTAAGTCCCATGGTGAATGAGACTTAATGCCTTCATAATGCTCGATGACAAGACTTGATGAGCTTCATAGGGTTCTCAAATTCTTTGAAGGCTTGGTCCATAATTTAGCACATGGTGGAACTTGAAGTTATTGACCCCATAATAGCACACGAGTGCATTAGTTCTTGGAGTAGGATCCTTATTGACCAAGAAGAGAATTACCTCGGCTTAGTGATGTGTTTTGAGTTAAATGATCTAGGATGTCGTTGATATGAGTTTGTCCAACAAGCCAAGCCCCCAACGGCTAGAATGTGGCCATAAAGCACCATTAATGCACACTTTAAAGCCTCCAACATGCACTTGGAATTTCCCTCGAGCAACTTTGGTCCAACAACTCTGAGAATGACTTAGGATTCTGTTTGATGACTTGTGCCTAGGCGAATTATGCCCCAAAGGTCCAGACAAGGTGTTAAGGCACCATTAATGCACCATTTAAGCCATCATTAGTCAATTCCTTCATTTCCATGAGCATTTGCCTTCCAATGGCCATACTAGTCCTTATTTATCTTCCAAATAACATTACACAAAGTTAGAATATTGTTGGTTCATGAAAAATAAAAGTTGGTCCAAGGATTAAAGTGTTGGTTACACTTTTAGGCTTGTTTAATGTCCTACGAGTCACTTTTCAAACCAAGCATTATTTACGAGCATATTTAATTGTTGGGTACCAGTAGGTTAGAATACACCTAGAAGGGGGTTGAATAATTGTAGCAGTTACTTTTTCCGCTTTTCCAATATATTGCACAAAATTGAAAGTTGTTGCACTTAATCGATTAAGCTTGGTTTTAATCGATTAAACAATGATTGGACTTAATCGATTATGCTTGTGGATAATCGATTATCCTGAGTCTCGCTCGATCAAAGACCTCATAGTCTCTGTGAAGATGGTCAAGATCTCTCTTGAAGTGAAACTATTCACCAAGAGATCAACTTCCTTGGTCAATATTGATTTTGTTGAGATGTCTTGAGTACTTAATACTCGGATACAACAATGTAAACTCAATTCTAAAACTTTAAGTAGAATACTCAAAAGAACCTAACCTAAATGAGAATTAATGCAAAGAGTTTTTCACAAAATGGTTTTCACAATTTCTAGAAAAAGATTCTTCTTACTTTCACTCCAATACAAATCAAGAAAGTATGCAAGAATACAATGCATTGAAAACTAGAGATAACATGCAATGATTTTACTTCCTAAGCCCTATTCAGAATGCTCTCACTCTCTAAGCTTTCCTAATGCACTTTATCACTCTAATGCTTTGTATGAAAATGTATGTTCTAAAACTATTTTCGAATTATGCAAGTTATGCCACATGGGCTAGAATTATAACATTTATACCAAACATACCAATACTGCAATTAATCGATTATACAGTGACTTAATCGATTAACGGGTTGTTAAAAACTGATTTTCTGTTAGTCTTAATCGATTAACCAATGACTTAATCGATTAACACACCATAAACATCAGATATGTTAGCTACTGTAATTCGTAGAAATATCACCTATTACTTTATCAAGTGGATGGTCTTTCTTGGTTTTCCGCACCCTCGACATGTCTTGATGATCCTCGCTAACTTCTTGATCATCCTGAGCCTCGTTTTCTTTTTCCAAGTCCTTAGTATATGCTTATTTCAAATCACTTGCACCATCATCAGACAAAACCTTTCTCTTCTCTTTTGGAGAAAATTCGTGAAAATGAACATGGATTGACTCTTCTAAGGGCATGATATATTTGTTAAAAGCTCTAGATCCCTTACTTAATTTACTTTATTCTTGAGTGACAGATAAAGACCCTTTTATTGATCACTCATCATATGCCTCGAACATCCAATATCTAGATATGAGTTTTTCCTTGTGTTTGGAGGCATACCTACAAAACAATTTACTTGGTTTGTTTGGGCACCCAAGTGATTTTGGGTCCCCTTTTGTTAGTAACCATGGGATTTTGTCCCTTTTTCACCCAAACATAAGTACCATTAGACACACCATATTTCCTAATATAACATGCAATGGAGGTATGGCCAAAAGTGTCACAATAGAAACATGTAGGCATGCGAATACGTGACTTTTTATGAGTATGGACTACAGGTCTCCTATATTGAATTTTCTTGTTAGTTGGGGAGTTTATATCCTATTCCTGCGTGGTTACCAGTATTTCTTGATTAAAAAAGTAACGTGTCTAGGTTAAATCTACTGTATGTGAGCTTTGAGAGTTTTTCTTATAAATTGGAATTTTCAGTTTGCTAAGTCTCGCAAGTATCGCATACAACAGGTTGACATAAGTTATTTTTAGAGTAATCATATGAGTTACAAGAGTACATTAAATCAAGAGTTTCATTTTCCAAATTTAGTCCATCTAACTCTTTTTGCATTTTAATAATTTGTTGTTCATGTAAGAGGATTACTCGTTTTCTATCTACTTTAATCCTAGCAAGCCTTTTCAATTCCTCATGTAATTCAACATAAGCACTAGATAATGCATCGTAGGGAGGGGAATCATAGGAAAAATATGAAGTGTCAGAGTACATCTCATTCGTATCATCCTGACCACTCGAGCTGCAATCTTCTTACGTTTTTTCCATTAAGCATAGTTTCGAGACTCCTCCTCGTCGGATATGCTTGATTTTGATTCCTCCTCAGGATCATCCATACAATATAAGCCTTCTTTGATTTGAAGTCTCGAGGATTGCTCTTCTCAGATTCAACCTTCTTGAGGTAGGTTGGACATTGGAACCTCATATGTTCAGCTTTCCCACACTCGTGGCAAGAGAAGCGCTCCTTTGGGTTCATGCCTTTCTTGGTTGATTCTCGCGTTTCCTTCTTTTGAAATCTCTTAAATCCTCCTATTTTCTTCAAGAATTTTCGGAATTTTTGTAGCATGAGATTTAAGGTTTCATCGTCCAGATCAGAGTTAGAATCATTATCCTCTTTATGTTCTTAATCTTGTGAAGTGGTAGCCTTGAGAGATATGCCTTTCTTCCTCCTATTTGAACTTTCGTGCATCGTCAAGCGCTCCGACTCCATCTCGTGCTTTTAGAGTTTTTGAAATAATGTAGCTAAAGGCATGAAATCCAAATCTTTCGACTCCAGACTGCAGTTACTTTCGGTCGCCATTTCCTGCCAAGACAACTAAAAAATTTATTCGTTAGTTCTCCTTTAGCAAAAATTTTATCAAGGGAAACTAAATGTTTAACTATGTGAGTAAATCGCTTTTGCATTTCATTAATAATTTCGTTTGGTAACATGCGAAATAACTCATACTCATGCGTTAGCACATTTAGCCTGGCGCGCTTAACCTCGCAAATGCCTTCATGAGTCACTTGTAAAGTGTCCCACATTTCTTTCGCATTTTGGCACTGTGAAACCCTAAATAATTCATCATATGATAAGGCCGATGCGATAATGTTTTTAGCTCGAAGGTTATGCTAAACCTTTTTACGTACATCATCGTTCCAAAGACTGTTCGAATTTTCTTTAGGTTCATCGTCCACCAAGTGGAGTGGAACGAAAGGGCCATTGACCACAAATTCTTAAATATCTATGTCAATCACCTCGATAAAGATCTTCATGCATACTTTACAGTAGGCATACCCCTCGCCACTGAATATCGGAGGACGGTTTTGGATGCGCTATCACCGCCAAAAGGGTTATTGGAACCCATAGTATTTTCCCTTAGAATCAAACAAATACATGGTCAAGCTAGCACTTTCATACTAGCTCTGGTGTCACTTGTTGGGTACCAACAGGTTAGAATACACCTAGAAGGGGAGGGGGTTGAATATGCATAACGGTTACTTTTTTTGTTTTTCCGATATATTGCGCAGAACTAAAAATTGTTGCACTGAATCGATCAAGCTTGGTTTTAATCGATTAAACAATGCTTGGACTTACTCAATTATTCTTGTAGATAATCGATTATCCTGAGTCTTGCACTTCTTGATTCTATGGTTTGTTGCACAGTAAGTCACTGATTACCAATCTTTACACAATTAATTGATTACAGAAGTTACAGAAGGATAGCTAAAGTAAAGAACAAAATTAAGGAGATTAGGGATAGAAAATTGTGCATAATGAATTTTTATCCCGGTTCGTTTGCGGTCTATTGTAAACTACATCAAGACCTCCCCTTCAAATCTTGGAAGATTTTTCTTCACTATTGCAATTGTAAGTTTACACGCACACTTGCAATTACAAAAACAGAAAACTAAGTAGCTTTTTCTTGATATCTATGAGCTTAACATCCTTGGTTTGACCTATCTAACTCTCCTATCTTTTTGCGATTAGGCCCCAACCTGGGTATCGCTCGATCCAATATCTCCTAGTCTTTGTGAATATTATCAAGATCTCTCTGGATGTGAAACTAATCACCAAGACATCAATATCCTTGTTCAATATTGATCTTTTTGAGTTGTCTTGAGTATTTAATACTCGAATACAATAATGTAAACTCAATTCTAAAACTCTAAGAAGAATACTCACAAGAACCTAATCTAAATGAGAATTAATGCACAGGGTTTTTCACAATTTCCAGAAAAAGATTTTTCTTGCTTTCACTCTAAAACAAATGAAGAAAGTATGGAAGAATGCAATGAATTGAAAACTAGAGATAACATGCAATGATTTGATTTCCTAAGCCTTATTTAGAATGCTCTCACTCTCTAAGATTTCCTAATACACTTTCTCACTCTAATGCAATGTATGAAAATGTATGCTCTAAAACTAGTTTCGAATTATGCAAGTTATGTCACATTGGCCTGAATTACAATATTTATACCAAACACTCTGATACTGCAATTAATCGATTATACAGTGACTTAATCGATTAACGGCTTGTTAAAAACTGATTTTTTTAGTCTTAATCGATTAACCAATGACTTAATCGATTAGAACACCATAAGCATCAGATATGTTAGCTACTATAATTTGGATAATCGATTATATACAACACATAGTCGATTATGTTGTATAAAAAATAGTTTCTTGATGAATGGTAAACTACCTATATGACATGTGATCTTGTAATACATAGTTTTTCAAGTATGTTACCTTTAATGCAAAAAACCATGTATGTAGATGCATGAGCTTACTTATCATATGATATCTAGATGTTATGTCTCATTTTTAGTCTTGTTTATTTTAAAGCTCTTGTGAGACTCCCACCTAGGTTGACCTAACCTAGACTCGATCTAAGGCAAAACTTAAGTCTATAGATGTAACCCTTGAGTCTTCAGGTTGTTGTTTGTTAAAAGATCTTCAAGCTTTCTTTGTATGTCTATTGTCTTCATCAAAACCACGGTCAACTTCAAATATGCAAGTCTTGACTCTTTGTACTTTCAATAATAAATAACATCTAAAATTAAATAACTAAGTATTGGTCAAAACTTGGCCCACACAGTTATTACTAAAATAAAAATGTTTCATAGCAAACATATTGGTTAGGCCTGACTTGGTCAGGATAGGCCCAACGCCTGATGCGGCAAGCAAGGCGCATCCACCTCGGCCAGATTTCCGCGCCAGGCTAGATTGGCCTAGCATCTGGCTCAACACTTGGGGTGCTAGGATGCTTCTCTCGATCAGACATGCCTCAGTCAGGCTTGGCACCTGATGCATTTGGTCATGTGCCACGGTCAGTATTGTCTCGGTCAGGTTTGGTGCCTAATGCACCTATCCCCATGCCAGGGTCAGATTTAGCGCATTGGTCAGGCCCTTGGCATGTCTTATGCGCAAGCCTGGTCCGTCCTTAGCTCGGTCTGAATCATGGACCAAGATGTTATTGAGCATATTTGCACCCCATTGGGGTAACTTTGGTTCACCATCATGGATCAATCGTATGAGTTGTGCAAGGGTATTTTGAGCCCTTTTCTCCCATGCCCTAGTCATAGGGCCACTTATTGAAAGTGTGCATGTCAAGAGGAACACTTTGAAAAGCTCTCCTAATATGTCATGGTTTTGATGAGGACAACTTGTGCCTAAAAGAGCTTGAAGATCACCAACAAATCAACGTGCTTAAGTCTTTATTTGGTACTAGGCTTAGACTAGATTCTAGTTTAAGTTGAGTCGAAGGCTTAGGGCACCTAATACATGTCTCATATGCATATATCTTTTAAATCATTTCATCCATGAGATATGTCATTCATAATATGTTCATGCATTACATAAATACATGTATATGTGCATTCTAGGCATAAACTAAGTGTTAAACATGTATCATCTAAGTGCATAACGTATTTGATGTTTTGTATTTAAAAATACACATTTTAATTGTTGTTAATCGATTAACCAATCCTTTAATCGATTAACCCAACTGCTGTGAAAAGTGGTTGCTACTGGAACACGTTTTTAAATGCTGTTAATCGATTAAGGCATTACGTTAATCGATTAACCTAACTGTTTGTTAAGTTGTTGGAACTGAAAAACTGAAAAACAGAATCAGTTATGATTTTGAATCACGTTAATCGATTAAGATGGCATTTAATCGATTATCTGGGGTTCTGGACTGATTCTTTATAAACTGCGTTTTCAGAATTAATCTCATAAGTTGCATGTTGCATTTATTAGAGAGTTAGAGCATTTTACGTGTTAATTGTTGCATCTATTTGTTAAGTGCATTTGTGAGTTTAGAAATGAGAGATTCTATGCTTTAGGATTGAGTGCATTTCATGTTATAATTTCTCATGTTTTCCCTCACATGTTCATGCATATTTTGATGCTTTTTCATGAAGTTTTATGATTCTGTAACTTCTGTTTTCATAACTAATACTTGTCATTTCACATGAGTTTGTGTTAGATGTGCATTAGAGTAAAGCCTTCTTGTTATATTTGAGCTTAGAAATAGCTTTATTTTACTCTTGTAATTGTTGTATAATTGTTGTAAAGGGAATCTCTTGGTGTCTTATCACCGTTAGAGATTGAGTGTTTCTTCATTGCTTAGAGTGTAAGAAAAGGAAAGAACGAGAGATTCTTTGGCTGGGGCTACGCCGAAAGAAACGTTTTCTTTGTCGGTAGGAAGGGAGTCAAACCATTGAATGGTTTTTTTGTTTTCTTGTAATTTGCAAAGTTTTGTGATTGAATAATGTGTATGTAATTACATTGATTCGGTTATAGTGAAGGAAATCTCCCAAGTCAGCCGGGAGGCCTGGATGTAGTTTGCAGTGGACAGCAAACGAACCAGGATAAAAATTCGCGTTGCAGGATTTGTTTTTCTCTCTCTCTCTCTCTTTACTTTTTTTCAATCGATTAATTGGTATATTAGATTCAAATTGATACATTCTGTTTGTATGCTGCTGGATGCTATTTTGATATACAATTTGTAAGATCTATTATTCTGACTTGTCTAGCTACATTTGCATTATTTTTCTCAATCATAGCCTTAACTTACTCATGTAACTTCTTAACATATGCAGCCTTAGTCTTCTCATCTTTGTGCTTCAAAATAGAATGGTTAGGTAAAGGTAACAAATCAAGTGGAGTTAAGGGGTTAAAACCATACGCAATCTCAAATGGAGACAATTGAGTGCTACTATGAGTTGCTCTACTATAGGAAAACTTCACATAAGTTAAGCTTTCTTCCCAAGACTTGATGTTTCTTGTTATTACAGCCCTTAGAATAGTGGATAATGTTCTATGCACTACTTCTATTTTCCCATCCGTTTGAGGATGGGAAGTGGTTGAGAAGAGGGTCTTGGTCCCAAGCTTCCCCTATAAAGTTCTCTAAAAGTAACTCAGGAATTTTGTATCCCTATCACTTATAATGCTCCTAGGTAGGCCATGAAGCCTAACAACCTCCCTGAAAATCAATTCAGCCATATGGTTAGCATCATCAACTTTCTTGCATGGAATGAAGTGTGTCATTTTAGAAAATCAATCTACAACCACAAATATAGAGTCCTTACCCGTTTTGTCCTAGGTAAACCTAAACATAATCCATAGATATATCTATCCAAGGAGAATCATGAATGATTAAGGGTGAATAAAGGTCATAAGGCATGACCTTAGATTTAGACCTTTTGCATGTTATACATTTCTCACAATATTTTTGCACGTCTTGTTTCATATATGACCAATAAAAGTGTTCCTGTAACATATCTAGAGTCGTTTGGACACCAAAGTGTCCTATTAATCCCCCTTCATGAGATTCCTTTAAAAACATATCCCTAATAGAACTTTTGGGCACACACAACTGCTTTTATTTAAATAAAAATCACTTGTGCCTAAAATATTCATTTTGGACCGAATACATCAAGCAACATAGATTTGTGAAAAATCTTTGTCTTTCTCATATTGTTCCTTGATGCATTCAAGACCGAAAATTTTTGTTTCAAGGATGGAGAGCAAAGTATGTCTCTTAGAAAGAGCATCTGCCACTACATTGCCTTTCCATTCTTGTGCTTGACAATATATGGAAATTGTTCTAAGAACTCAACCCATTTTTTCATGTCTTTTATTCAACTTATCTTGACCCTTTAGATACTTAAGGGACTCATGATCACTATGGATCACAAACTCCTTAGGAATTAGATAATGTTGCCAAGTTTGAAGAGCTCTCACCAATGCATAGAGTTCCATGTCATATGTAGAGAAATTAAGTGTTGGCCCACTTAATTTCTCACTAAAGTAAGAAATTGGATGTCCCTCCTACATTAACACAGCTCCAATCCCAATGCTAGAAGCATCACATTCAATTTCAAATGATTTAGAAAAATTTGGAAGTACTAACATAGGTGCACTAGTAAGTTTGACCTTAAGCTTATTGAAGGCCTCTTCTTGTCTTTCACCCCATTGAAAGACAACATTTTTCTTCACAAGCTCATTAAGTGGTGATGTTAAGTACTAAAGTCCTTAACAAACCTCCTATAGAAGCTTGCCAAATCGTGGAAGCTTCTTACATCAGACACAATCTTAGGTGTAGGCCAATCCTTGATGGCCTTGATTTTCTCTTGGTCCACATGGACCCATTAACATTAATCATAAATCCAAGGAAAATTACATGACGCACATAAAAAAGTACATTTGTTAACATTTGCATATAAATTTTCCTTCCTTAAAACTAATAAAACAACCTTGATATGTTCATGATGTTCTTCTAGAGTTTTTGAATATACTAGAATATCATCAAAATAAACAACAACAAACTTATCCAAGAATTCTCTTAAGACATGATTCATCAAGCGCATAAATGTGCTTGGAGCATTTGTTAAACCAAAGGGCATGAATAGCCATTCATATAGACCATAAGTGGTCTTAAAGGCAGTCTTCCACTTATCTCCCTCTCAGATTCTAATTTGATGGTAGCCACTTTTATGATCAATTTTGAGAAAGTGGAGGCACAATACAACTCATCCAATAAATCATCTAATCTTGGAATTAGATGTCTATATGTGACTGTGATGTTGTTAACGACCCTACAATTAGTACACATCCTCCATGTTCCATCTATTTTTGGAACCAAGCTTATAAGAACAACACAAGGACTTAGGCTCTCTTGAACCCAACCCTTATCCATCAACTCACTAATTTGTTTTTGGATCTCCTTGGTCTCAAGGGGATTGCAGCTATAGGCAGGCCTATTAGGTAATGAAGCACCAGGAACCAAATCAATTTGGTGTTCAATTCCTCTTAAAGGGGGTAACCCATGAGGAACCTCCTTAGGAAATAAATCTCCAAACTCCTGCAATAATCATTGAACAAACAAAGGAAATTCTCCTTCCTTGGAAGGGTTAATGGTTAGAAAAAATTCCCCACTGAAAAGTAGGTACAACGGTTGCTTGGTAACCAAAGCATGCTTAATTTCATCCTTTGTTGCCATATACCCCTCTTTTATGAGAACCTCACTCATTTTGTGTGTCCTCTCTTTGTTTTCTTTACTCTTGCTCTCTCTTTGTTCTCTCAGAAGTGCACACAACTTTTGACTCAACCTTTCTTTTCTCTCCAACTCGATTTTTCTCCTCAATATCTCTTGATCCTCACTCACTTGTCTAGGTGAAAAAGGTGAGAGTGTCACTTTGCTTTTGACTCAACCTTTCTTTTCTCTCCAACTCGAGTTTTCTCCTCAATATCTCTTGATCCTCACTCACTTGTCTAGGTGACAAAGGTGAGAGTGTCAATTTGCAATTTTGGTGCATAAAGGAAAACTTGTTGGTACGCCAATCATGTATTGTTGCTTTGTCATATTGTCATGGATGATCTAGTAACAAATGGCCAGCCTCCATATTGACCACATCACATCAAAACCGAATCCTAATATCTCCTAATGGAAAATTGGATTTCTACTTGCTTGTTGACAAGCATTTCTCCTACATCACTTAACCATTGCAACCTGTATGAAGTAGGGTGTGACTTAGTCACAAGATTAAGGTTTGACACCAATCTTATACTAACCACATTAGCACTACTTTCACTATCAATAATCAAAGAACAAACTTTATCATTGATCAAACATCTTTTGTGGTAGATGTTTTCTCTTTGATTTGCATCATGCTCATTGGTTTGGCTATTTAGGATCCTCCTCACCATGAACAAATCCATTTCAAGAACCATGGAACTCATTTGAAACATTTTCACTCAAACTCATGTGTATCATTTTTTTGTGGAAAATGTAAAAAATTGTGTATCACTCAACATTTTATCCTACATGACCATCTTAAGTAAACCAAGTATGGAACCAAGAAAGTTGTGAAATAAAATCACCGCAACTTTTCAAGATGAAAATGTTGTGATTTGAGTTATACCTCAATGAAAGAAATTTGACACTTTGTAACGTTTTGGACACTTTGTAACGTTTTGGACACTTTTGACACTTTTTTATTCTCTTGAATTTTTGTAGAATCACTTTTGACACTTTTGATTTTTTTTGAACTTTTTGGACATTGACAATTTTGATTTTGATTTTATTGGACTTTGACACTTTTTGATTTCTTTTGAAATTTGACACTTTGGTTTTTGATTTTTGGATTTTGACACTTTGTAAAGAAGAAATAAATAACTAGACTCACGTCCAAGAAAGAAAAATAAGCACCAAGCAAGAGACAAGCTCTGATGCCACTTGATGTGAACCCTTTTGAGAAAGGTTCTTTGCATGATCTATCTTGGTTGGTGTTTGGCCAAGCTCACAGTTGGATTGAGCTTTTGTTAAAGAGTAAGCAACAAAATTGAATAAGTAAGATAAAGAAAGATAGAATAGACTTGAGGTGAAAGGCGCCACAACACTTTGAGGTGTTGATTAACCCAGGGGATGATTGCCACAAGAACTTCCAATCTTGGTTCAACCAAGAAGGTTTGGAAAATGCTCTAACACATAATTAATCCTCAATTCAATATTAATTATACTCAACTTAACTTGTTTATTTCATTATGAAATGCATACATATATTGTGTCGAGCCATGCTTGGCTCCCACGTAAAACCAATAGTAAAACATGATTAAATGCCTAAGTAAAGATAGCCCAACACTAGATACCATTTGGCTTATGAATCTACTTGCCACGATTGAACCTTTGGCAGCATAGGATTCCCTTCCTCATTAAGTTCATGGCTCCATATTAAGTCACATGGTGAATGAGACTTAATGCCTTCATAATGATCCACGATAAGAGTTGATGAGCTTCTTAGGATTCTCAAATTCTTTGAAGGCTTGGTCCACAATTTAGCACATGGTGGAATTTGGAGTAATTGACCCGAAAATGGCACACAAGTGCATTACTTCTTGGTAGAGTACCCTTCTTAACCAAGGAGAGAATTCCCTCGGTTGAGTGATGGTGTTTTGTGAGTTAAATGGCCTAGGATGCCATTTATATGAGTTTGTCCAACAAGCCAAGCTCCCAATGGCTAGAATGTGGCCATAAAGCACCATTAATGCACACTTTAAAGTTTCCAACGTGCACTTGGAATTTCCCTCGAGCAACATTTCTCCAACAACTCTGAAAATTACTTAGGATGTTGTTTGATGACTTGTGCCCGTGTGAATTATGCCCCAATGGTCCACACAAGGTGTTAAGGCACCACTAATGCTCCATTTAAGCCATCCTTCGTCAATTCCTTTATTCCCACGAGCATTTTTCTTCTAACAACCATATTAGTCCTTATTTACATGTCAAATAACATTATACAAAGTTAGAGTACCGTTGGTTCATGAAAAATTAAAGTTGGTCAAAGCATTAAAGTGTCGTTTACACTTTTAGGCTTGTCTTAAGTCCCATGAGCCATTTTTCAAACCATGCATTATTTACGGGCATATTTAACAAATAAACTCTAAAATTAAATAAACTATGTGTTGATGAAAACATGGCCCACACAATTATTACTAAAATAGATATGTTTCATGTCAAACATGTTGGCTAGGCCTGACTCGGTCAGGCTACGTTTTGCGCCTGATGCGTGAAGCTAGGCGTATGTGCCTCGGTCAAATTTCCTGGCCAGGACAGACCGGCCCAACGCTTGGCTCAACACTTGGTGCACAAGGATGCTTGTATCGGTCAGGCCTGCCTCCGTCAGGCTTGGTGCCTGATGCACCTGAACCTATGCCAAGGTCAGATTTAGCGCCTTGGCATGTCTCATACACATGGCCTAGTCCATCCTTGGCTGATCAAAACCATGGACTCATATGCTATTGAGCATCTTTGCACCCCCCTTGGGCTAACTTTGGCTCACCATCATGAATCAACCCCATGTTCTGTCCAAGGGCATTATGAGCCCTTTTTTCCCGTGCCCTAGTCATAGGGCCACATATGCCTTCAAAGGCATCATAATTAAGATTGGTCTCTTTGGGTATTAAATAAAAAACATTCATTGAAATACTTAAAGGTGCATTTGTTCTTGATCAATTTCATACCAAACAAGGTACAATGCGAATAAAACCCCTAGCTAGGAAGAACCTCATAAGGTTGTTCCCGAAACATGAATGAGGTACACATCACCAAAAGGTATACTAGAGACATCCCTTCTTTTCCATCAACTATGTCAAACAAGATATGAGCGATGACTAGAATAGAATGTCATTAGTTCAAGAGGTGCCCCATCTTGATTGGGTACTATATAGGGCAAGACGCTAGCGATGGCCAAAATTAGGTATATAAGAAATTAAAGAGGCATCCTCTCTTCTTTTGGTACTAAACTCGACAAGAAGTGAGCAATTACCAAATTAAATCTATAAGAAATTGAAGAGGCATCACGTCTTGTCTAAATACTACCTTAGGCAAGAAGCAGGCAATCACCATATTTTTATTATAACATTGTCTCTATAAATAGAGATAAAAAATTTCTTTTTGATCGTTTCTTAACCTAACAAGGCTACAAATCACTAAATTCACTTGGTTCTAAAATCAACACATACAAGAAGAACAAATAACTTAATCTCATATATATTGAATGAAAACTGACACGTAAAAGAAGGTCTTCTAAAAACGCTTTGTTATTAAAAGCTTTGTAAATATCGACTATTAATAGTCTTACTTCACTAAAAAAACATAAAAGAAAATAGATCGAATACAATAAAAATTTGTATTAGATAGTGACTTCTAAAGAGACTGGATATTACAATAGAAAAGACTATCATTTTTACGATAAGGGCATGAATAACTCATAAATGCTAAGTAAAAAATAAAAGAAAAACTAAGGGTTAACGTTGAGCAATAAACTGAACAATCACTCTCCATCTTCTTCAGGCAAGAGTTCGCCACTTTTGTCATAATAATCTTTGGACATAATTACATGACAATGCTCGAATATGCTAGCTTAACTTTAGCTCAGATCTCTGTTATCGAATTCTTACTATACTATAAGAACCAATCTCGAATACACCCACTACGATATGCTACCAGTGCCAATTCTCGAAATTCCCACAATATGGCTACCCATGCCAATTCTCGAACTTCGCACAATATGGCTACCCATGCCAATTCCTTTCCCTCAATACTGACTATCAATACCAGTTCTCAAAATTCTCGCAATTTGGATGCCTATGCCAATTATTTTCTCTCAATACTGACTACCAGTGTAAGTTCTCGAAATTCTCATAATTTGGCTGTCTACGCCAATTCTTAGTACTACAGAAAGAAAGGGGGAGAAGTTTGCTGGAAATGCATCGACGGAAAATATGAGAGATAAAGAAAAAGTTGAATGAAAGTGCATTCAACTTAGAGCGAGAAAATATGAAGGGGGAGACTTCTATTTATAACATGAGATTTTTCTCAAGTTCCTCATTTCTCCAATGTGGAACTTGGGAGTTGTTTTTTTTTTCAAAAATCTTCTATGTGAGACTTGTGAGTTTTTTATATTTCACACCCAAAAGTTCTCACTAATGACTTCCAACAAACCAAGTTCCAACAGAAACCCCAAATTGATTAACAAGGGACCACACACAAATGAGAAAGGACAACCATTTGCCATTTGCCACTCGCTGAAAGGAAGACTGACCTTCTCGAAGAATGTCTCGTAAAGGTAAAAGGACTTATATTCATCCTCAACTCCTCTATATGAGAAACCTTTTCATTATCACCGAGAATCTCCAATAAGTAATAACTAACTATCTTCGGGTTAGAAGTAAATTGAAAAGATTCAATTGTCAGCTCGGTGAAGCAAGAAGGGAAGCCATGAATTTATCGGTCGGCCCATTTTCAAATATCGCCCTCCTCCCTATTACATGATGGCAACATATAATGTTCCACCTAAGGCTCAAAATTCACACATCTCAATCAATGCATGTCAGAGGAAGAGGAATCATCATCACATGACTCCAGGATGGGGATCACCTGTCTCAATTTGGTGTCCTCAATCCTGTCCCAACCACTTATATTTAGACACCTGCATTTAATAGATTGTCTTTATAAAATAAGATTAAATTGAATGATTATTTTTCATTTGTTTGCAAATAATGATTGGTCAAGAACACCGGAACAAGAAAAGTAAGGGACAAAGGATCCATGTTCATGACTCTAAAGACTTTTATATGAACAAAAGCACTAAACCACTTGCTCATCAATGCTCCACGATGGTAGGAAGCATACCATGATGGAATGACACATTTGGCGCCACATGCACGAAACCAACAAGTCATAGTGACATGCAAAAAAAAAAGTTGTACTAGCACAATATTCCAAGTGTTAAGGTGATACATTGTACTTAAACTACAACCGGGGGATCATTAGATAATGAAAGAATGACCTTGTGGGTTAAACATGAAGAAGAAGCGACAAATTCAAAACTTATCACCCACTTGCATAAGTCACTACATAGTCGAATAAGAAAGGCTGGAAATCTATGTCCAATAATCAATAGGGCCCAAATATATTTTTTACATCTACAATTAATTTTATCTCTATATTTATATGACAAGTATGTTATTGTATTATTTTTGTCATTTATTATTACTCGTCACATAAATAAATTTGTTTAATACTTTGTTATTTGTAATCATTAGTTTTTATATTATTATATAATTTATGTATAATTGAAATAAAAATCTGACATTTTCTAAGAAAAGTACGACAATGTTTGATGGTCGTTAAGAAGACGATCCCATAAAAAAAAATTGAACTAAAGTCCACACTAAGTAACAATAATCGAGTTTTTTTTATCTTACATTCTCATATTCGTATGAGACATTACTTATTCAAAATTTATTTTAAAAATATTACATAATTAAATTATTTAATATATAATGTTTGTACAATTTTATTTTATGATTTCAATTTATTTTAAGTTCTCAACTTTTGTTTTGAATTTTGATATTCAAGATTTATATAGTTAAATTATATCTAATTTTTTCTCGTATGGAACCTTTAAAATGTCAAGACTAACACTGCCCATAACCAACCGAGAAATCACCGGTCTATCAAATTGGGAACACCACACAATAAAAGAACATTATACCTGTCCACAAAACTTATAAGTCCAGACATAAAGACGAGTAGACGACTGATGGATCAAAATAGGATAAAGTTCATTGTTGAAATCTGTCTACTTATGAAGATGGTGGACCGTTTTAAGAGATGCAGTTTGCTATCCACGTGTGACTGCCCCCACCTTACTCACATGGTATTGCTGCCAGCTTTCGATGTTCAAATGGAACACCAATCAGTATCATGTGCTCCATTGCCAACTAATGCCATGATTTATATAACCTATGGGAAAAATATTCCAATACAGAATACCTTCTTGACTTTATTATTTAATAATTATTTATGGTATGATTTAATATATATAGTGTTTTTTATATTCAATAAATCATTTATCATTCATATGTTAATTATTATTGACTTTCAAACTAAAGTAATACAAAATAATGACAAATGATGTGTTAACCGTATAAACGTTTTATACTAACGGTACATAAATTTTAGGTTAACTCACCAATAATTAACTCCACTTTTTGTTGTATGAACGAAGAATGAGTTTAAAAAAAATGCTAGTCAGCATCAATAAAAAAACAAGTCACATCTCCTTACATCCCACTTCGGTGCCAACTAGAAGATGGATGCAGGAAACATTCTGGGTACGAGGTTAGAGTTTAATTTAGATTCATTTCCATTATTATTAACTTTTTTATACAATAAATCAACGGTTTAATAAATAAAAGTTGTCACTGTAAACACTTTAACATAATATCTATCGAGTGACAACATAAATATTTATAGATTTTATATTACAGAGTAAATTATATTATTATAAAATTATATAAATCATCTTTCATTTTTTATACTTACACAAACCCTTTAATTTTTACAGAAATAAGTATAATTTTTTAACTAAAAAATGTGATAAATATAATTAAGTTAAACAAAACATGGTATATTGTGGAAACAAGTCCAAATAATATACAAATAAATGTATCTTTATTAATTTTAGTTCGTTATAACATAATATAAGAGTGATTTAAACAATATCTCTTTAGAATTGTTGATGCATTCTGTAACAAAAAATAATAAAAATACATTGATTTGTATATTATTTGGACTTGTCTGCAGGGGTGTCTATGTAATTTACTCTATATTATATATGGTTCATTTTTATTACTCTTATTTAAGAGTAAATAATAATTGAAAATGAATGGTGAATAATACAGTGAAGTGTATTACACTATCAATGCATACATTTTCTTTAAACTTTTTTACCCTCACCTTCTAGGTAAGGAACTAATCTTTTTCGGGGTGTGTGATTATCCCTCTCAACAAATGACGCTCCTAAGAATTGAACCCTTAATATTTTGGTCATCCTAGAAGACCTTACATCAAATCAATACCTTGTTGATAAACTTTTTTATATTTAATATATCATTTGATATAAATATACATTCTTTTTCTTTAAAAGTCAACAATAATTAATACATGAATGTAATCTAGTAACAATATAAAAAATGTATATATTGTCCATAAATTAATCTGACATCATTAATATTAATATATGACCTTTCCATTGTTTATTAAAAATCAAACATTTTTTATGATATAACAATGTATAATTAGTTGAAAAGCGCTTTATGTTATTATTAATGCATTCTAGTAATCCAAATGACTATCTATTTTCTAACCTTTATTTTGGGTTATATATTCTAATATTTTCAACTTATATTATGTTTTCCATAATTATCCTTATTTAAACTCTATTCAAATTGACTCATTTATTACTTTATTTTCATATTATATTTATCTATTACAATTCATTACATGCCTATTCACTCTCTAATTTGATAATGTTATAACAAATCTCGTATATTCGCATTTCTATGATCACCGAAATACTTTCATTTGACATGACGCTGTAGAATTTATAAAATGATTATATTTTTTTAAATAATTTTATATAAATTGTAGAAATTTTTTCCAGCAACGAGAAACAATTAACATTAATAAAGAGTAGAACGGACACTTTAAAACAATTGTTTTGCGAGGTTTTATGGACTCATAATCGTTTAATAAAAAAATTATATAAAATCATAACTCAAATACAAAATTATTTTCTTAAAAGTATCTCGATGTCGATGATTCGATTACGGAGAGCGACACTTATTGAGAGGGGCAGTCACGAACCCTGAAAGAGATTAGTTCATTGTCTAAAAAGTAAAATAATATCCTTAGTAGTACAAAAAATTCTCAAAAGAAACAAAAATATAATTGATGCAGTGTGTTAATTCTTTTGACAACAAAATCAATAGCCTATACATCAAGGTTGATGATTTAATTCCTATGAGCAACATTTGTTGATAGATTCAGTCACGAACCTTGAATGGATTAACTTCTTACCCAAAAAGATAAGGAGATACCCTTAGTAGTACAAAAAAAATCTCAAAAAGAAAGAAAAATATAATTGATGCAGTGTGTTATTTGTTTGACAACAAAATCAGTAACCTATCCCATCAATAAACATTATGAATATAATATGTTATGTAATTGTTACACAATTTCATTATTAATATATACTATGTACCTCTTAATTATATTTATAAGAGTATATAGAGGTGAAAATACCCCTCAAGCATTTACGTAATTAAAGTGATATAATTTTTATATTTTAATTTTCTCTATCTCATCTCATTTTATTTTATTCATTGCATTCTCCTTGTTTATCTTTACTATTTTGGTTTTTTGATCAATAGCATTTTTTCAATCTGTTTGGAATAAGTGCGCAATCAAATAATGATAGAGTAGATATAAGAGAATAACATAAGGAGTTTAGTAACGAAGTTTGACCAATTGTGTCTACGTCCCTGAGAGCGTTGAAAGACTATCACTATGTATAATTAGAGAATTATGATTTGTGTTTGACTATTCTTCTCTTTATTATATTAGATTTACATAACATAAATGTATAGTCCTCTACCTCGACCTCTTTATATGAGCTCAAGCCCATAACTTGTATTGTTGTTATTAGAGAATATGAGCCATTGCACAACACCTTTCCGCATATCCAATGTGGGACTTCCACACTTGAATAAACCCAACAATCTCCCCCCAACATAAACATTCTGAGTATCATTGATGATGTTACCAAGAGCCTAGCTCTCCAAACTTCTAGTGTAGCTTCTCGTACTACCATCTAATGGATCATGTTGCCTAGCCACATATTTCTAGGAAGTCTTTCGATATATGGAACCTCTACACAAAAGTTCACCAACAATTGTCCTCTTCAATACTCAGTCACACTGAACCTCAAAGCTTCCTTGGAAAGCCACAACCACAACCACTATTGTTTACTCCGACAATCCTAGTTCAAAAGAACTATCCTACTCCACCATAAGGAGTATGTATACTCACAACACACACCTTGTGTCAATGCTAACTAATGTATGTGTCATATCCTTACATCCAAGCCAATGCTCATATCACACCCCTACATCTCTACCAATGTCTGCGTTACACCTTGTATCAAAGCCAATGCTCATGTTACACCTACATCAATGTCAGTCATCGCTCATGTGCTTTTTTGGATCTGCTAACAAATAATATCCTTCACCATGACGTCCCAGACACACGATTAGGATATTTTACTTCTCATCTCAAATGAGATCATTCTCTCAACATCTAGAGTGATGTTGTCATTACATGTCTCAAGGCTAAAGTCAACACATGAGTCCCTATCTCCACCTTGATCCTAATCCAGTACATGAATTTATGGGATTCTAGATCAACATAAATTGACCCCACAATAGTTTCCAATAATTGGAATCAGATGACTCTTAACCCATGTGCCAAATTCGAGATGGGGAAGTTTGACGAAACTGATAATTTCGGATTGTGGCAAAGGAGGGTTAATGATGTGTTGGCTCAACAAGGTCTATCAAAAGTGTTGTGTGAGAATAAACCAGATGGTATAGATCAACTGGATTGGGAAGAGTTGAAGGAGAATGTTGCATGAACCATACGGCTGTGTCTATCAGATGAGGTGATGTATCATGTTATGGATCTGACGTTACCAACAGAGGTATGGGAAAAATTAGAGAAGCGGTCCAGGTCCAAGTCTCTAACAAATAAGTTGTATTTGAAACAGAGACCCTATGGTCTGAAGATGCAGGAGGGTGCTGATTTGCAACAACATCTCAACAATTTTAAACAAGTGATCAATGACTTGAAGAAACTTGATGTGAAGGTTGATGATGAGGATAAAACAATAATATTATTGTGTTCTTTTCCAAATTCCTATGTGTGAAGAAGATCTTGCCCTAACCTTGACACTGTTTTGATGAAGATACCAACATCACATAATGAAGAAAAGGAAGAATACTTATGAAGACAATAAAGATAAAACTCCAAAGAAATTAGAATCTAAGTCTATAGGTACTTCTATCATTATACTCTAAAAATACAATTAGTAGTAATTCTCAAAAAGTATTTGAAAAATAAAATTGAAATCTAAAAGTATAAATAAAAACAATTTTCAAAATACTGTGTAACAGGTTACTAGATCTAAGTAACAGGTTACTGTGACTAAGTAACAGGTTACCAAAACTAAGTAATAGGTTACATGAGTGAGAAATGAGTTATCCAACAAAAATTGAACAGGATAATCGATTACTCTCTTTGAATAACCGATTACAAGGTTACATTATATTTGAGTAATCGATTACACACTAGGGTAAGAAATTACTCACTTGGACAAAATGTTTGGATAATTGATTACATCCTTTGAGTAATCGATTATACTGTGTGATAATCAACTACCTAGTTGGACAGAATGTTTGGGTAATCGATTACGGCAAGGTTGTAACCGATTAATGAGAGCATTTATACCAAATTTTTAGACTCAAATTGCACCACTTTCAACCCAAACAAAATGGTTTCATTTCAATCGAATACTACCTTTTCATATAGGTGTTATGGCTGATTGGAAAGTATATTTAAAGACAATGAAACTCAGAATTCATAACAACAACTCATATACACGATCTAATTTTTCTGAAACACTTTTTATGTAACTTGTTCTTAACTTTCAGAATAAATTTTCCAAAGTTGCTTTAAGTGTGGTTTCAAAGTTTTCAAACCTTCTGAGCATTATTACTAAGTGTATATAGAGATACAGGATTACAAGAGATAATAATATTCAAATCTTTTAAAGACAATCCTTGTCACAGTTAAAGTTTTCTTCAATCAAATTGCTGAAATATTTTCTTTCACAAGGGTGTGATAAGAAAGGGAATAGAGTCATTTGGAAAGGTTTTTTCCCCAAAGAGTGATATAAGTATTAGAGAGTGAGTAAGGTATAAGGAAATCTTGGGGTGAGAATTTGTAATTACTACTCTTAATATCTAGTGAAGAAATATCTTGTGTTGTAAGAGTACTGGATGTAACCTTCAGTGGACAAGAAGTGAACCATTATAAAAATATATGAGTATTCTCTTCTCCTTTATCTCTTTAAATTTACATTATATTTTTCTGCATAACTTTTCCGCTGCTACTAAATCTGTATATTGTAGAAAAATTTGTCATAGATTTAAGACAACTAATTCCCCCCCCCCTTAGTTTCCATCCCAGTCTTACAACTGGCACCAAAGCTTTTTTGAGTAAATTATTCTCAAATCTGATCATGTATCTAAGATGGCCTCAAGGCCATTTATGGGAGAAGGGTCCAACATCAATCGCCCTCCACGTTTTATTGGAGAATGATATGTTTTCTAGAAAATCAGAATGAGAATCTTTATAAAATCTCAAGATCTAGATATTTGGAAGGCGATTGAGGAATGACCTTATTAATCTTTCACTATTGTTAATGGTATAAGGGAAGTGAAGCCAAAATCCTCATGAATGATGAAGACAAAAAGAAGGTGCAATACAATCTCAAGGCAAAGAACATCCTCACTTTAGCACTTGGCATTGATGAATTCTTTAGAGTATCAAACTGCAAATCTGCTAAAGAAATGTTGGATACTCTAGAGACCACACACGAAGGAACTGAGGATGTCAAAAGGTCGAGACTCAATACTCTCTCCGAGGAATATGAAATGTTTTGTATGAAGCCTAGAGAGAAAACACTAGATCTCCAAAAGAGATTTACTCACCTTACAAATCATCTTATTGCACTTGGAAAAATATTATCAAATAGTGATTTGAACTTAAAAGTTCTAAGATCACTCACCAGAACATGGCAATCAAAAGTAGCAGTTATTTCTGAAAACAAAAGTTTATCAAAAATGTCCTTGGCTGCTTTATTTGGTACATTGCAGGAATAGGAATTGGAACTCAACCAACTTGAACAACATGAAGAGCAAGGGGGATCATTAGATAATGAAAGAATGACCTTGTGGGTTAAACATGAAGAAGAAGCGACAAATTCAAAACTTATCACCCACTTGCATAAGTCACTACATAGTCGAATAAGAAAGGCTGGAAATCTATGTCCAATAATCAATAGGGCCCAAATATATTTTTTACATCTACAATTAATTTTATCTCTATATTTATATGACAAGTATGTTATTGTATTATTTTTGTCATTTATTATTACTCGTCACATAAATAAATTTGTTTAATACTTTGTTATTTGTAATCATTAGTTTTTATATTATTATATAATTTATGTATAATTGAAATAAAAATCTGACATTTTCTAAGAAAAGTACGACAATGTTTGATGGTCGTTAAGAAGACGATCCCATAAAAAAAAATTGAACTAAAGTCCACACTAAGTAACAATAATCGAGTTTTTTTTATCTTACATTCTCATATTCGTATGAGACATTACTTATTCAAAATTTATTTTAAAAATATTACATAATTAAATTATTTAATATATAATGTTTGTACAATTTTATTTTATGATTTCAATTTATTTTAAGTTCTCAACTTTTGTTTTGAATTTTGATATTCAAGATTTATATAGTTAAATTATATCTAATTTTTTCTCGTATGGAACCTTTAAAATGTCAAGACTAACACTGCCCATAACCAACCGAGAAATCACCGGTCTATCAAATTGGGAACACCACACAATAAAAGAACATTATACCTGTCCACAAAACTTATAAGTCCAGACATAAAGACGAGTAGACGACTGATGGATCAAAATAGGATAAAGTTCATTGTTGAAATCTGTCTACTTATGAAGATGGTGGACCGTTTTAAGAGATGCAGTTTGCTATCCACGTGTGACTGCCCCCACCTTACTCACATGGTATTGCTGCCAGCTTTCGATGTTCAAATGGAACACCAATCAGTATCATGTGCTCCATTGCCAACTAATGCCATGATTTATATAACCTATGGGAAAAATATTCCAATACAGAATACCTTCTTGACTTTATTATTTAATAATTATTTATGGTATGATTTAATATATATAGTGTTTTTTATATTCAATAAATCATTTATCATTCATATGTTAATTATTATTGACTTTCAAACTAAAGTAATACAAAATAATGACAAATGATGTGTTAACCGTATAAACGTTTTATACTAACGGTACATAAATTTTAGGTTAACTCACCAATAATTAACTCCACTTTTTGTTGTATGAACGAAGAATGAGTTTAAAAAAAATGCTAGTCAGCATCAATAAAAAAACAAGTCACATCTCCTTACATCCCACTTCGGTGCCAACTAGAAGATGGATGCAGGAAACATTCTGGGTACGAGGTTAGAGTTTAATTTAGATTCATTTCCATTATTATTAACTTTTTTATACAATAAATCAACGGTTTAATAAATAAAAGTTGTCACTGTAAACACTTTAACATAATATCTATCGAGTGACAACATAAATATTTATAGATTTTATATTACAGAGTAAATTATATTATTATAAAATTATATAAATCATCTTTCATTTTTTATACTTACACAAACCCTTTAATTTTTACAGAAATAAGTATAATTTTTTAACTAAAAAATGTGATAAATATAATTAAGTTAAACAAAACATGGTATATTGTGGAAACAAGTCCAAATAATATACAAATAAATGTATCTTTATTAATTTTAGTTCGTTATAACATAATATAAGAGTGATTTAAACAATATCTCTTTAGAATTGTTGATGCATTCTGTAACAAAAAATAATAAAAATACATTGATTTGTATATTATTTGGACTTGTCTGCAGGGGTGTCTATGTAATTTACTCTATATTATATATGGTTCATTTTTATTACTCTTATTTAAGAGTAAATAATAATTGAAAATGAATGGTGAATAATACAGTGAAGTGTATTACACTATCAATGCATACATTTTCTTTAAACTTTTTTACCCTCACCTTCTAGGTAAGGAACTAATCTTTTTCGGGGTGTGTGATTATCCCTCTCAACAAATGACGCTCCTAAGAATTGAACCCTTAATATTTTGGTCATCCTAGAAGACCTTACATCAAATCAATACCTTGTTGATAAACTTTTTTATATTTAATATATCATTTGATATAAATATACATTCTTTTTCTTTAAAAGTCAACAATAATTAATACATGAATGTAATCTAGTAACAATATAAAAAATGTATATATTGTCCATAAATTAATCTGACATCATTAATATTAATATATGACCTTTCCATTGTTTATTAAAAATCAAACATTTTTTATGATATAACAATGTATAATTAGTTGAAAAGCGCTTTATGTTATTATTAATGCATTCTAGTAATCCAAATGACTATCTATTTTCTAACCTTTATTTTGGGTTATATATTCTAATATTTTCAACTTATATTATGTTTTCCATAATTATCCTTATTTAAACTCTATTCAAATTGACTCATTTATTACTTTATTTTCATATTATATTTATCTATTACAATTCATTACATGCCTATTCACTCTCTAATTTGATAATGTTATAACAAATCTCGTATATTCGCATTTCTATGATCACCGAAATACTTTCATTTGACATGACGCTGTAGAATTTATAAAATGATTATATTTTTTTAAATAATTTTATATAAATTGTAGAAATTTTTTCCAGCAACGAGAAACAATTAACATTAATAAAGAGTAGAACGGACACTTTAAAACAATTGTTTTGCGAGGTTTTATGGACTCATAATCGTTTAATAAAAAAATTATATAAAATCATAACTCAAATACAAAATTATTTTCTTAAAAGTATCTCGATGTCGATGATTCGATTACGGAGAGCGACACTTATTGAGAGGGGCAGTCACGAACCCTGAAAGAGATTAGTTCATTGTCTAAAAAGTAAAATAATATCCTTAGTAGTACAAAAAATTCTCAAAAGAAACAAAAATATAATTGATGCAGTGTGTTAATTCTTTTGACAACAAAATCAATAGCCTATACATCAAGGTTGATGATTTAATTCCTATGAGCAACATTTGTTGATAGATTCAGTCACGAACCTTGAATGGATTAACTTCTTACCCAAAAAGATAAGGAGATACCCTTAGTAGTACAAAAAAAATCTCAAAAAGAAAGAAAAATATAATTGATGCAGTGTGTTATTTGTTTGACAACAAAATCAGTAACCTATCCCATCAATAAACATTATGAATATAATATGTTATGTAATTGTTACACAATTTCATTATTAATATATACTATGTACCTCTTAATTATATTTATAAGAGTATATAGAGGTGAAAATACCCCTCAAGCATTTACGTAATTAAAGTGATATAATTTTTATATTTTAATTTTCTCTATCTCATCTCATTTTATTTTATTCATTGCATTCTCCTTGTTTATCTTTACTATTTTGGTTTTTTGATCAATAGCATTTTTTCAATCTGTTTGGAATAAGTGCGCAATCAAATAATGATAGAGTAGATATAAGAGAATAACATAAGGAGTTTAGTAACGAAGTTTGACCAATTGTGTCTACGTCCCTGAGAGCGTTGAAAGACTATCACTATGTATAATTAGAGAATTATGATTTGTGTTTGACTATTCTTCTCTTTATTATATTAGATTTACATAACATAAATGTATAGTCCTCTACCTCGACCTCTTTATATGAGCTCAAGCCCATAACTTGTATTGTTGTTATTAGAGAATATGAGCCATTGCACAACACCTTTCCGCATATCCAATGTGGGACTTCCACACTTGAATAAACCCAACAATCTCCCCCCAACATAAACATTCTGAGTATCATTGATGATGTTACCAAGAGCCTAGCTCTCCAAACTTCTAGTGTAGCTTCTCGTACTACCATCTAATGGATCATGTTGCCTAGCCACATATTTCTAGGAAGTCTTTCGATATATGGAACCTCTACACAAAAGTTCACCAACAATTGTCCTCTTCAATACTCAGTCACACTGAACCTCAAAGCTTCCTTGGAAAGCCACAACCACAACCACTATTGTTTACTCCGACAATCCTAGTTCAAAAGAACTATCCTACTCCACCATAAGGAGTATGTATACTCACAACACACACCTTGTGTCAATGCTAACTAATGTATGTGTCATATCCTTACATCCAAGCCAATGCTCATATCACACCCCTACATCTCTACCAATGTCTGCGTTACACCTTGTATCAAAGCCAATGCTCATGTTACACCTACATCAATGTCAGTCATCGCTCATGTGCTTTTTTGGATCTGCTAACAAATAATATCCTTCACCATGACGTCCCAGACACACGATTAGGATATTTTACTTCTCATCTCAAATGAGATCATTCTCTCAACATCTAGAGTGATGTTGTCATTACATGTCTCAAGGCTAAAGTCAACACATGAGTCCCTATCTCCACCTTGATCCTAATCCAGTACATGAATTTATGGGATTCTAGATCAACATAAATTGACCCCACAATAGTTTCCAATAATTGGAATCAGATGACTCTTAACCCATGTGCCAAATTCGAGATGGGGAAGTTTGACGAAACTGATAATTTCGGATTGTGGCAAAGGAGGGTTAATGATGTGTTGGCTCAACAAGGTCTATCAAAAGTGTTGTGTGAGAATAAACCAGATGGTATAGATCAACTGGATTGGGAAGAGTTGAAGGAGAATGTTGCATGAACCATACGGCTGTGTCTATCAGATGAGGTGATGTATCATGTTATGGATCTGACGTTACCAACAGAGGTATGGGAAAAATTAGAGAAGCGGTCCAGGTCCAAGTCTCTAACAAATAAGTTGTATTTGAAACAGAGACCCTATGGTCTGAAGATGCAGGAGGGTGCTGATTTGCAACAACATCTCAACAATTTTAAACAAGTGATCAATGACTTGAAGAAACTTGATGTGAAGGTTGATGATGAGGATAAAACAATAATATTATTGTGTTCTTTTCCAAATTCCTATGTGTGAAGAAGATCTTGCCCTAACCTTGACACTGTTTTGATGAAGATACCAACATCACATAATGAAGAAAAGGAAGAATACTTATGAAGACAATAAAGATAAAACTCCAAAGAAATTAGAATCTAAGTCTATAGGTACTTCTATCATTATACTCTAAAAATACAATTAGTAGTAATTCTCAAAAAGTATTTGAAAAATAAAATTGAAATCTAAAAGTATAAATAAAAACAATTTTCAAAATACTGTGTAACAGGTTACTAGATCTAAGTAACAGGTTACTGTGACTAAGTAACAGGTTCCCAAAACTAAGTAATAGGTTACATGAGTGAGAAATGAGTTATCCAACAAAAATTGAACAGGATAATCGATTACTCTCTTTGAATAACCGATTACAAGGTTACATTATATTTGAGTAATCGATTACACACTAGGGTAAGAAATTACTCACTTGGACAAAATGTTTGGATAATTGATTACATCCTTTGAGTAATCGATTATACTGTGTGATAATCAACTACCTAGTTGGACAGAATGTTTGGGTAATCGATTACGGCAAGGTTGTAACCGATTAATGAGAGCATTTATACCAAATTTTTAGACTCAAATTGCACCACTTTCAACCCAAACAAAATGGTTTCATTTCAATCGAATACTACCTTTTCATATAGGTGTTATGGCTGATTGGAAAGTATATTTAAAGACAATGAAACTCAGAATTCATAACAACAACTCATATACACGATCTAATTTTTCTGAAACACTTTTTATGTAACTTGTTCTTAACTTTCAGAATAAATTTTCCAAAGTTGCTTTAAGTGTGGTTTCAAAGTTTTCAAACCTTCTGAGCATTATTACTAAGTGTATATAGAGATACAGGATTACAAGAGATAATAATATTCAAATCTTTTAAAGACAATCCTTGTCACAGTTAAAGTTTTCTTCAATCAAATTGCTGAAATATTTTCTTTCACAAGGGTGTGATAAGAAAGGGAATAGAGTCATTTGGAAAGGTTTTTTCCCCAAAGAGTGATATAAGTATTAGAGAGTGAGTAAGGTATAAGGAAATCTTGGGGTGAGAATTTGTAATTACTACTCTTAATATCTAGTGAAGAAATATCTTGTGTTGTAAGAGTACTGGATGTAACCTTCAGTGGACAAGAAGTGAACCATTATAAAAATATATGAGTATTCTCTTCTCCTTTATCTCTTTAAATTTACATTATATTTTTCTGCATAACTTTTCCGCTGCTACTAAATCTGTATATTGTAGAAAAATTTGTCATAGATTTAAGACAACTAATTCCCCCCCCCCTTAGTTTCCATCCCAGTCTTACAACTGGCACCAAAGCTTTTTTGAGTAAATTATTCTCAAATCTGATCATGTATCTAAGATGGCCTCAAGGCCATTTATGGGAGAAGGGTCCAACATCAATCGCCCTCCACGTTTTATTGGAGAATGATATGTTTTCTAGAAAATCAGAATGAGAATCTTTATAAAATCTCAAGATCTAGATATTTGGAAGGCGATTGAGGAATGACCTTATTAATCTTTCACTATTGTTAATGGTATAAGGGAAGTGAAGCCAAAATCCTCATGAATGATGAAGACAAAAAGAAGGTGCAATACAATCTCAAGGCAAAGAACATCCTCACTTTAGCACTTGGCATTGATGAATTCTTTAGAGTATCAAACTGCAAATCTGCTAAAGAAATGTTGGATACTCTAGAGACCACACACGAAGGAACTGAGGATGTCAAAAGGTCGAGACTCAATACTCTCTCCGAGGAATATGAAATGTTTTGTATGAAGCCTAGAGAGAAAACACTAGATCTCCAAAAGAGATTTACTCACCTTACAAATCATCTTATTGCACTTGGAAAAATATTATCAAATAGTGATTTGAACTTAAAAGTTCTAAGATCACTCACCAGAACATGGCAATCAAAAGTAGCAGTTATTTCTGAAAACAAAAGTTTATCAAAAATGTCCTTGGCTGCTTTATTTGGTACATTGCAGGAATAGGAATTGGAACTCAACCAACTTGAACAACATGAAGAGCAAGAAAATAAGAAGAAAAATATCTCTCTCTAGCAAAGGCAGATAGATATGAGTCATCAAGAGATGAATCAGAAAAGGAAGAGATGGAAGACATAAGAGTTTTTGTAAAGAAATTCAGCAAGTTCCTTAAAAAGAACAAAGGCGCTAAAACTGGACAAATGAAGAAATTCATCAAGAATAATGACACCTCCATTTCAAACCAAAATTTCACATATTTTGAATGTGGTAAGTCTGGTCACATGAAGATGGATTGTCCAAACCTGAAAAAGAATTCCTTCAAATGATATCAGTTCTGCCTCTGAACCGGAAAATGAAGAGCAAGCTGATCTCTCACTAATGGCATCTCATAACTTTGATGACTAAGAGGTAAATGAAACTAACCTATTTTCTTCTTCTAAATTACAACATACATTAATGACTTACATGATGAATATGTCAAACTCTCTAAATTATTTTTAAAACAAAATAACTAAGTTAGAAATATTAAAAAATAAACCATCATCTTCTTTATGTCAAAATTGCATTACTCTTGAAAAGAAAGTTTCAACATTAAGTCTTGAACTTAATAAATTAAACAAGAGTAGCAAAAATCTAGACAAAATAATTAAAGATAATAGACATTCTACAGACCGAAGAGGTCTAGACTATTCTAGCAGCCAAGTTTCTAAGAAACAAAATGTCTCAACACAAATTAACTTTCAGAAACAAAGTATTCATGCATTTAATTGTAGTAACAATAAAACTAGGATACATAAGCATCATCCCATATGTACTTACTGTAAGAACCATGGGCATACACCAAATACTTACATGATTAGAAAATATTGTATGCCCTTAGGTCACTATAAATATGTGGAGAAAGGTTCTAACCATGTAGGACTCAAAGGAAATTGGATACCTAATATTACTTAACCTATTTTGCAGGATAATTTGAGAGTCGTTTGCAATCTATGGTACTTGGACAGCGGCTGCTCAAAACACATGGTGTGCAACAAAGATAAGTTCTCTATCCTTACTCTAAGGAACAAAGGCTATGTTACATATGGTGACAACAACAAAGGAAAAATACATGGAGTTGGTAGAATCGGTAAACTACCTTTAACAACTATAGAAGAAGTATTGTATGTTGAGGGAATCAAACACAACTTGTTAAGCATAACTCAACTATGTGACAAAGGATTCCATGTGACATTCTACCCTAATAAGTGCATCATCAGAAGTAAGGATTCTAATAACTCTAAACTAATTGGTAAGAGGATAAATAATATATATATATACACATGATTGATTGAGATTCTTTTTTACTAATAAAATGTTTAGTTGCTAATAATAATCATGATCCATGGCTTTGGCATAGAAAAATTGCTCATATTCATTCGAATCATTTGAATGAACTGATTGAGAAAGATTTGGTTGTTGGTTTACCCAAAATGAAGTTTGTTAAAGAAAAACTATATAGTGCTTATCAAATGGGTAAATAAACAAAAAATTCTTTCAAACCTAAGCATATGGTTTCTTCCGATAGACCATTGCAGTTACTACACATAGACTTATTTGGCCCTTCAATGACCAAAAGTTATGGTGGTAACTACTATGCTCTTGTTATAGTAGACGATTATTCAAGATATATTTGGACTCTATTCTTAGTTCCTAAGAATGAGGCATTCAATGCCTTTAGCAAATATGCTAAAAGAGTTGAAAATGAGAAATCACTGAAAATCCCTGCTATAAGAAGTGATTATGTGGGAGAATTTCAAAATGCTTCTTTTGAAGAATTTTGTGATGATCATGGTATCAATCACAATTTTTATGCTCCTAGAACACTATAACAAAATGGTGTTGTAGAGAGAAAGAATTGGTCCTTAGAAGAACTTGCTCATACAATGTTGAATGAAACTAATCTCCCACAATACTTTTGGGCTGATGCAATTAGTACAACATGTTATGTTTCAAACAGAATTCTTATAAGACCAATTCTCAAGAAAACCCCCTATGAACTCTTTAAAGGTAGAAAACCAAATATTTATCATTTGAATATATTTGGTTGTAAATGTTTTGTTTTAAATAATGGGAAAGACAACTTAGACAAGTTTGACACAAACGTTGATGAATGACTCTTCCTAGGATACTCTTTTACGAGTAAAGCTTACAGAATTTTCATGAAAGAACTCTAGCCATGAAAGAATCTGTTCATGTATTTTTTGATGATACCAATCCTATAATAAAGGATGGGTTAACTCTTGATGAAGAGGACTTGCCAAGTTCCCCTTTAACAAAAGAGTCTTTTACCAATACAACAATTAATATTGAGCATTTGAAAATGGATGATACGCTATCTTCTTAAGAAGAGCATATCCATTATGATTTACCCAAATAATGGAGAACTCATCGAGATCATCCTATTGACAACATTATTAGCGATATAAGTAAGTGTGTCACTACCCGTTTAAAGCTAAATGATGCTTGTTTAAACATGACCTTCGTTTCTCAAATAGAACCTTCCAAGATTTATGATGCAATCGAGGATGAACATTGGATTCTTACATTACAGGAAGAGTTAAACTAGTTTCGGAGAAATGGAGTTTGGAAACTTGTTCCTAGACCGAATAATAGACATGTTATAGGAACTCGTTCGGTATTGCGTAATAAATCATATGACAATGAAATTATTGTTAGAAATAAAGCTAGACTGGTAGCACAAGGCTACAATCAGGAAGAAGGAATAGATGTTGATGAAACCTTCACTCCTGTTGCTAGACTTGAAGCTATTCAGTTATTACTTTCATATGCTCTCTCTAAATTTTCAGTTATATCAAATGGACATATAGAGTGCTTTTTTGAATGGTTATATACAAGAAGATGTGTTTGTTGAACAACCTCCGGGTTTTGAAGACTACAAATATCCTTCTCATGTATATATACTAAGAAAGGTCTATATAACTTAAAGAAAGCTCCACGTGCTTGGTACGATCGTCTAATAAACTTTCTACTTGAAAAAGGTTTTACCAATACACTTTTTATTAAGAAAATAAATCATCAAACTCTTCTTGTTCAAATATATGTAGATGATATTATTTTTGGCTATACTAATGAGATTTTTTGTAGTGATTTTGGCTAAATGATGCAAGGGGAATTTGAAATGTCCATGATGGGGAAATTAAATTATTTCCTTGGATTGCAAATCAAACAACTCGAGGATATTATTTTCGTAAGTCAATCCAAATACTGTAGAGACTGGCTGAAAGGATTTGAAATGAATGACTGCAAGCCAATTGCCACTCCTATGGGCTCTTGAACATACATTGATACGGATGAAGCTGGAAAATGTATGGACATATCAAAGTGTCAAGGTATGATTGGTTCCCTACTTTATCTAACTGTCAGTAGACCTGATATAATGCTTAGTGCCTGTTTGTGTGCATAGTATCAATCAAAACCACAAGAATCACATTTAGTTGTTGTCAAAAGAATCATGAAATATCTAAAAGGCACAACTAATGTTGGATTATGGTATCCAAAAGGAAGTATATGTAATTTGGTTGGATATTCAGATTCAGATTTTGCTGGATGCAAAACTGAGAGAAAAAACACAAGTGGTACTTGTCATATATTAGGAAATGCACTGGTCTCATGTGTTGTCCTAAGTACTGCTGAAGCAGAATACATATGAGCAGACAATTGTTATGCCCAAGTGTTATGGCTTAAACAAAAATTATGAGATTATGGCTTAGACTGAGGATGCGTTCCCCTAAAACATAACAATACTAGTGCTATAAATCTCACAAAGAATCCAGTACTACATTCTAGAACCAAACACATAGATATAAGACATCACTTCCTTAGGGACCATGTCCAAAAGAAAGATGTGTGTGTGGAATTTGTTGATACTTTTGACCAATTAGAAGATATATTTACTAAACCTTTGGCAAAAGAATATTTCTATAAAATTAGACGAAAATTAGGCATATTTGATGAAGGTTACCTATCTTAACTATCTTAAATGCTTATATATGATTATATGTTTACTTCATTATGTTTATCTTATTCTTACTTTTAATTTAATTTGCTTAATTTTGTTTAAAAAATTCAATTTTTGGGCAAGTAATCGATTACTTTGGGTCAATAATCGATTACTAGGCATCAGTATGCCTAAAGATTCAAAATTATGGGGTCAGTAATCGTTTACTCTAGAGAGTAACCAATTATTGCATTTGGCATAAACTTTCAATAACCGATTACCTAAGGTTGTTGTTTGAAATCTGGGAATTTTCTATGTTGAGTAACCGATTATTCACTTTGAGTAACCGATTTCTCAAACTAGTATTTAAGTTTCCCTCCTCATTTTTCAGACACTTCTGCTTCTTTTCGTGTCTACCCTAGGTTCTATATAAAAATTTCATTTTTGATTCGATTTGCGTGATTTTTGAGTCATTTCATATCATACTTTCAATTCTAAACACTTCCATTCCCTAAATTTCGTGTTTAGTGGCCTAAATCAAAAATCCCTAAATCTCAAAACCTAATCTTTCAAAACTTCAATCTATGGCTTCATGATCAAGGGCTAAGAAGCAACGTACCAGTTTGTCTACAAAGAAGCAAGGTACTTCATATTTTGAGGCTAATCCTCTAGATTTGGCACGTCTTCTAGCCAATGATGAACAACGCAAAGTCTTCTTGGAGCATTTTCTTGGACGCTCAATTTATGCTCCTAAGTATGGTAATATCAGTAACTTTGAGTTTGAAGATTGCCATTTTCCCTATTCTACTTAGGCAACAAGATCTTTTTGATTTATGTAAAGAAACAAATGTCTACTATCCTAAACTTGTTAAAGTATTTTACTGCAATTTGAACTTTAAGAAAAATCGTTTAACATCATCTGTGAAAGAAAAAGAAATTGTTTTAGACGTTAAAACCTCCAGTTCAATATGCTATAATATACTCTCTCAAGGTTGCATAAAAGATTTCGGTCTTGCATGTGAATGAGATAATTATGATAGAAAAAAAGTTCTACTACTCTATGTGTAGATTCTCTAAACGGGAAATCAAAATTCGTAAGCAACATGCTTTAGGTGAAAATGTAAAGAGTAGAGATATCCTTGCTGTAGGAAATCTCAATCTCGAAGATCGTTTGTTTCATTACTTTCTAAACTGTGTCATTCTTTCAAAATCTTCAAGTTATTCTCAAATTAATGACATGGAACTACAATTGATGTATGCTCTTAAGCATAACTTTCAAATCAATTGGGCTTTGACAATAATGAGACAAATGTGGTATGTGCGAGAAACTCACATCCCCTTGCCTTATGCAATCTTCATAACCAACATACTTGAGCATTTTTGTGTATCCACTACTCGGGAGTCCAAAATCACACTTGATGCACGCGATTCTAAGATCGATGTAAATGTGATCCACAAAATGGGTTTCTTTCGAGATCCAATTGATAAAATCTATACGCATCGAAGTGATAGACAGGCTACACCTGCTAATCAAACTGCAAATATCTCTACTAACCCTCCTGAACATCAACCTTCTGAATTTTATGATGAGTCTTCTTCATTTGTTGTCATGCCTACAAATCAGATGATCATGGACAAGTTGTTCTCTCTTCGAGGCTACGTCTCTAATCGGATGGACGCTCTTGATGCTCAGAATCAATAAGTCCAATTTGAACTTCAACGTCTTTCCTATAAGATCAATAGCATGGACCTTGATGACGATAGCATTGAGCCTGAATCTGAGAATATTTGTTGTCTAGGATTTCTCTTTATAATGTTGCTTGATTGTTGACAATTGGTTTTTTTTTTGTGGTTTTTCTGGTTATGTTTGAACAATGTATGAACATCTTTTAGTTGTATGTTATGTTATGTTAAATTTGCATTTTCTATATACATATCATATGTGTGCTGGACTCTTGGCTTTTCTTCTTTTTGATGAAGTCAAAAGGGGGAGAAAAGTTTGGAGAGTATATTTTCTGTTTAAAATTCTTTCAGGCACATAACTCCAAATCAAAGGGGAGCATACAAAATAGGAGGAACATACTCAAGTCATGTCAAAATATCACAAAGTATGCTACTCTCAGAAAACTACATTATCAAGCAGATACTAGTTTTTCATCATCAAAAGGGGGGAAATTTGGAAGAAGATCATGCTCCCGGCCTTGGCATGATTTTGATGAAGACACCAACATCACATAAAGAAGAAAAGGAAGAATAATTATGAAGACAATGAAGATAAAGCTTCAAGGAAATTAGAGTCTAAGTCTATAGATACTTCTATCCTTATACTCTAACAATACAATTAGTAGTAATGCTCAAAAAGTATTTTAAAAAGAAAATTGAAATCTACAAGTATAAATGAAAAAAAATTCAAAATACTATGTAACAGGTTACTAGATCTAAGTAACAGGTTACTAGATCTAAGTAACAGGTTACTAGATCTAAGTAACAGGTTACTAGATCTAAGTAACAGGTTACTAGATCTAAGTAACAGGTTACTAGATCTAAGTAACAGGTTACTGTGACTAAGTAACAAGTTACATGAGTGAGAAATGAGTTACCCAACAAAAACTGAACATGATAATCGATTACTCTCTTTGAGTAACCGATTACAAGGTTATAGTATATTTGAGTAACTGATTACACACTAGGGTAATCAATTACTCACTTGGACAAAATATTTGGATAATTGATTACATCATTTGAGTAATCGATTACACTGTGTGTTAATCAATTACCCAGTTGGACAAAATCTTTGGGTAATCGATTACTAAGATTTGTTACACCAGATTTTTAGATTCAAACTGCACAACTTTCAACCCAAACGAAATGGTTTCATTCCAATTGAATCCTACCTTTTCATAGAGGCGTTATGGCTGTTTGGAAAGTCTATTTAAAGGCATCGAAACTCAGAATTCATAACAACAACTCACACACAATCTAAATTTTCTAAAACACTTTTTCTGCAACTTGTTCTTAACTTTCAGATTAAATTTTCTGAAGTTGCTTTAAGTGTGGTTTCAAAGTTTTTCAAACCTTCTAAGCTTTATTACTAAGTTTATAAAGAGTTACTGGATTGTTAGAGATAATAATATTCAAATCTTATCAACACAATTCTTGCCATTGTTAATGTTTTCTTCATTCAAATTGTTGAAAAACTTTCTTTCACAAGGGTGTGATAAGAAAGAGGATATAGTGACTTGGAAAAGTTATTTTCCAAAGAGTGATATAGGTATTAGAGAGTGAGTAAGATACGAGGAAGTCTCGGGGTGAGAATTTGTAATTACTACTCTTAATACCTAGTGAAGAAATCTATTATGCTGCAAGATTACTGGATGTAATCTTTGGTGGATAAGAAGGTGAATCTGTATAAAAATCTCTAAGTACTCTCTTCTCCTATATCTCCTTAAATTTACTTGATATTTTTCTGCATAACTTTTCCGCTACTACTAACTCTATAAATTGCAGATAAATCGTCATAGATTTAAGACAACTAATTCACCCCCTCTTTGTTGCCATCTCAATCCTACATTATGAACACTTGGTGACAGCATTGACGTACGGGAAAAACTCAATCAAACTGAATAAGATTACATATGCACTTCTATCCCACACCCAAAGAAGACATAATGTAGGGGAAGGATCTTAGAGTGACGGTCTGTATATGAAAGGGAGTCAAACATGTAGAAGGAGATAAGGCAGAGGAGGTTCTGCCAAAGGGAAAAGACTAAATTTCAGAGGCAGAACACCAGTAGAGTGCTTTAAGTGCAAACAAATTGGGCATTACAAAAAGGATTGTCCCAATAAATGGAGTCCTAGCAAGCCGATAGAGAAAGATGAAGTATCTATATCTGCAAATGTTGCACAGAAAGATGACTTTGGTTACAACAGTGTACTTGATCTACTCTTTGTATCATCAAATCATAGTGTAGATGAGTGGATACTTGATAGTGGTTGTTCCCACCACATGACGTCAAACAGAGAATGGTTCACCATATACAGGGCATGCAATTTTGTTTTCGTGTATCTTGGAAATAATAAAGCATGTGGAATTATTAGCATGGGAGAAATCAGAATTGTGATGGGTGATGTTTTAGTGAAGACGTTATGTGAGGTTAGGCACATACCAGATTTGAAGAAGAATATGATTTCTTTGAGGACATTGCAGACCAAAGGATTTAGCTATAGAGCTTATTGGAATGTTTGAAATATATTATTATATGAGGTCCCACATTGCCTAGTATTATAATAGAATAGAATATCAATGTTATATATTAGACTCAAGTCCCTTGTTGTAATGTGCACCAGATATAAGCACCAAATAGAAACACTCAATGAGCACTTGGGCCCATGGTTGTGCTAAGGCTTGTAATCCTTATTCTCTGATAATATATTGGTAGTCACTCAGTGCTCCTAGGGGCGTAGGCACAATTGGCCGAATCCCGTTACCAAATTCTCTTATTTCTTCTCTTCTATTTATTTTATGCACTTTATTTGATTGCTTGTGACCAACATTGTGCAATGATCGCTTCCGCTGCACCAATAAGAGGAGTGAAAAAGTTTATAAATAGAAAAGGTCATGGAACTAATGCCTTAAGATTTTGGTTCAAGACGTGGTATTTCATTTGTGGCTCTCCACTCTTCCCATATCCTAGTAACAATGGAACTACCTGGTGGTTGGAGGCTCCCCAGTTATAGTCTAGTCCAACAAGTGGTATCAGAGTCGATGGTTCGACTGGGACATGGTTGGCTTAAGAGAGAGTGGACCGGAAAGTATGTGGTACCCACACTTAGGGGGAGATTGTTGGGTTTATTTAAGTGTGGAAGTCTCACATTGGATATGCGGGAAGAAGCAAAAAAGTTTATAAGTATAAAAGGCTCATGAAACTAATGTCTTAAGGTTTTGGTTCAAGGCATAACATCTTATTTGTGGTTCTCCATTTTTCTCATACCCCAGTAACGATGAAACTCTCCGGTGGTTGGAGGCTCATTGATCGCAGTCTGGTTCAACATGATCAATTGAACTATTTTGTGATGCAATTTTTTGTTCCTCAATTTTGGTTGTTATTCTTCACCATGTATAAATTTTCCATGTTTATTCTAATCAATATAGTCATTTGAATATTACATTGTTGCATTCATAAAATATGATTATATTATTGTTACAACTGCATAATCATTCTACAATGTTACAGTGGCAAAATTATAAATTAGGAAAATTATATAATTATATGATTTGAATTAGGAATATGATTTAAATATTAGCATTCATAAATTCGAATGTTGCATTAAAATATTTTATTAGTTTTATTTTTTAAAGCATGTTGAATACAATTTAATAGTGAATGATTATAACATTACGAATAAGATTTCAATGTTTTGTACATATTTGGACATATTCTTAAATTCTCCAAAAGTTTTCTATTATATATGAAGTGCTTCGAATATAAAATAATTGTTTTAGCCACAGTTTCCTTCTATTACTTATATTTCTTTTTCTGCAAAGATATGCAGGTCAAAGATCTTAACATCATTTCCTTGTGTGTGTAATATATTCACCTTTTTCAATTCTCCTATTTCTCTATCATGTTAACAATCAAAGCTTAAAAGGCTGTGCCACACAAAGCTCTCATGCACTCAATAAGCACACTTTCTCATCAGTTTTTCTTCAATCTCTTGAATTTTTCTTCTTTTTTCGCTTCCTAAATTTGAAAGAGCATAGAAAAAAATTTCGCTCCTCAAATCTCTTTCACTCCTCAAATCTCTTTCACTCCTTTTCCCATAGAGTTTCACTTTCACCCATTTCAAGCTATCTAAGATTCAGAGTATTGCAAAGTGCACTCTTCCACAATGCCATGTATTTTCACAAATTTCACTCCCATTGTTCAACCAAGATCTGGTTAGTTCACCGATTTTGAGCAAAAGCGACCAACTTAGACCATTTTTTGTTTCATAGCCATACAATATTTCTGTCATACCAGGTCGAATTTGATGGTTTTCCGATCGAACTTACAAGTACCGTATGGTTTTTACACAACAACATTGCCATAATTCTTTATGTTATACCCATGTACCAAAGTTTCATGTTGATAGCCACAGGAAAGTTTTTGCTTTTTATTTCTAAAGGATATGTATAATTTCTTTAAATTAGGAACATGATTTGAATAATATATTATTGCCTTTGAAACTTTCGAATATATCATTGGAATATTTTACTTTTATTTATTTAAAAAATTGCTTAAATATAATAATATTAAATATATACTAATTTTTGAAATGTTACTAATTATTTTTGTTAAAGTATGTTAAATTCAATTTAATATTGAATAATTATAACATTTTCATGTTTATGACAACATAGACATAGACATGATTAACTAATAAGGAATGGTTTAATTTTGTGCACATATTACCCAAATAGATAATTGAGTTGTATTGTGCAAATATTACACAATTCTCTTATCAAGATTGAATTGTGTGTTGTAATTATGTTCATGTTTATTATGATAAACATGAAAAATGTTAAATTACGCAGTATTAAATTGCATTCAACATACTTTAATAGAAAGAATTAGCAATCAACCAAAAGTTAATGTATTGCATTTAATGATATCATATTTATGCAAACTTTTTTAAGTTAAAAAATAAACAAAAAATGTATTTCAATAATATTATTCAAAATTTTGAAGGCAAACAATATATTCTTCAAATCATATTCATAATTTAAAAAACTACATGTAACCTTGAAAAAACAAAACTTCCTTGTGCATGTGTTGCGGGAAAAGCAAATATATATTAAGAAAAAGATATAAGTATTGTTAGTGTAAAAAAATTTATATTGTTATTGCATTATTTATCATTTATTTTTAATTATAATTTACTCTTAAATAAAAATAATACAAATGGTAAATAATATACTGACTGCATAAATCTTTACACTATCACTGCATAATTATTACAGTCATATATATTTTATTTTTATTGTTGTAATTAATACCATAAATCATGAATATGTTGATCAAAATAAATATGAAATTTTGGTTCTTCAATATAACAAAGAATTGTGGCCATTTTGATTGTGTGCTGTAATTATGACTATGTTATTGGCAAATAATTGAAAAATATTATAATTATGCATTACCAAGTTGCACTTAACATACTTTAAATAAATAAAAGTTAATAAAATATTTCAATGATATATTCAGATTTATGAATGCAAGAGCATAGTATTCAAATCATATTTACTAATTCAAATAAATTTCCTAATTTATATTTTCGTCGCTATAACAGTAGAATAGTTATTATGCATTGTATAACAAAAAAAATAGTGATGCAGATGTAATAATGATATATTCCTAATTTATGATTGCAATAGAGTAGTATTCAGATGGCTATATTGATTGAAATGAGCATAATTGTTTTACACGATAATGAATAACAATCAAAATTGAGAACCAAAAATTACACAACAACACAAAAAATCGCATGAGAAAGATGCACATAGGCCTATGAAGACCTACCTTAACAACCTCATCAATCTTAAACTCAATACCTAAATTAAAAATAAATATACACATGCATAGTGTGTAAGAAATATGCCTCTTGTGATATGAATGAATATATTATTTCATTGTTTGAATGATATAACTCTTAGATGAAGAGTCATCAATGAAATGTTAATACTCTTGGAAAAGAGGCTATATATAGTGCTTGATGGAAGCACTATACTAACAAGAAAAAGGACAATAAACATTGTCCCTATCTCTGCCCATAAAGATTGCTCTATCATCCATCACCTAAGGAAGAGCATAGTAAGAACGGGAAGGAGATAGAAAAATTACTCTATAAACCAAGAACATCAAACAGCAACTAAATGGAGGATCGTATCGCCATGGGGAAATGTTAGTAATCTGTAACTATTCTTATGGATGTGAAAACTATGATTTCTTAAGATCCATTTATACATGACTTCAAATAAAGTTTACATGTGGTATCAGAGCACTGTGTTTAAGAATTTGTAGTTTTCCATTGATGACAATTCGATCCTAAATGATGTTTGAAAATATGTTCTTGAATGTTTAGAGAACTTCCCTATATTTATTTCCGCTGCATCATAATAACAACTAATGAAAACAGAAACAAAATATTATATCTATTTTATTCTGCACGTTTCTCTTATACTGTATACTGCAGTTTAGTTATAACATAAATATATGTACAAAATGCTCTCTGTAGCATCATGTTTTATATACATATATTTTGTATATTCTGTACACCTATTTTTACTGTACATGCCTATATAAATATTTTCTATTGTCATGTTTATATTTTTACACTATATATATCGTAAAGGAAAGCAACAAATAAAAACCCTTTTATACAATAACGTAAACTATCATATTGTATATTGCAAAGAAACAGTGAAGAATGGAATATACATTGTAACAATTAGATAC